>NW_006239473.1:175472-249721 GCF_000226075.1 Solanum tuberosum
AATTTAATTTTTGTATTTGAAGAAAAAAAAATTGGTCATCTATAATAAGTTTTACAAGAATATTAGTGAAACATAAATAAATTTGACCATCAAATTAATAAATTTAAATTAGTCATTGAAACAAAAAAAAAAGTCAAAAAAATATGTTTGAGGAAGATTAAATATACCCGTATGGGATTATAGTTTTTTTTAAAAAATAATAATAAAAAATTAAACTAAAATTATTATTTTTTCATTTCCATTAGAGGGAAAGGGTATATGTGAGCCATTTGTATATAATTAGGGGTATATATGAGCCACTTTCATAACGAGGGGTATATCAGCTCTACATGACAAAGTTGAGGGGTATATCAGACCCTTTTCCCTTATAAAAATACGATGGATTCAATGTGAAAAACTTTAAAAATTGAATAGATAAAATTTAAATTCTAAATCTGCCTCTGAACAGATGCATATGAAAATGAAACATAGAGATAATATAAACCACTATGTCCTTCAAGTTCTCAACCTTCTTGTATCATATAAGTTTAATTCATTCCGAATCTCTTTGGTCTCGTTGTCTCCACCATGCATAAAATGATTGGACATAATTATTCAGTGCAATCCAAATTAATTTTTTTTTTAATTATTTGACTATTTGGTACTCTATTAATTATTTGGCTAGACACATAATAGCGTTCAAGAGGTTCTTGAAAATAAATAAATCTTGTTTTACACAAAAAAAAAAAAAAAAAAAAAAAAAAAAAATCCCCAAAACTAATAAGTGCATAGTTAAAACGAATAGACTTTAGAGATTAAAGATGAAGTAAAAGGAAATATACAGATAAAAAAAGGCTTTTTTTTAGCTTAAAAAGGTGATTGACTAAAAACAATATATCTCTAGCAAAAACAATACATAAATTTAGCAAAAATTATCTTGCTAGATGTGATAGTTGAAAGAATTCTGTTCAACCGTCCAAAGGCATAGGTCCAATGTTCCTATTTTTAAAATTCCATAAAGTCCTAATCAAATTTTATACAAATTTAGTTTAGGGCCAAAAAAGAAAAAAGTACACAATCGATATATGTAGTTATTGCACTTAAAAATAAATAAATAATATTTTTAAGGTAAACTATGTTTTTTTTTTTTTTTAATCCCTCCCTAGGAGCTCCCACCCCTTTTGCTCCCTTGGTGACTCGAACTCGCAACCTTCGGGTTGAAAGTGAGGGGTGCTTACCATCCGAGCAACTCTCTCTCGTCAGGTAAATTATGTGTGAGATATTATGAAGAAGTAAAAAAAAGTAAAATACACAATTAAAATGAAAAAATATTGTATATGATTATGTGGCAAATAACAATTGAAAAGTAACTCTATAAAAAAAAATACCCCACGAAGTAAAGATCAATACTTTTTCTTACACAATAACGGGTCGTTTGCTAGAGTGCATTAACAAAAATAATGCTTAAATTAGCTTTGTGTATTAATAATATTATTTGGTACTTTTTTTTCTTCATGGTACACTTCATTGTGCATTGATATGCTACGACCTACATAGTAATTCCATATGCTACGACCTACATAGTAATTTCTATAATTTTTAGAGAATTTTATTTTATGTAGTACATATTCTATAAACATAATTTGTATTTAAATTATAATATTTTAAATTTTAAATAGGTTTTGAATTTGGACTCTTATTATTTTTAATACTTTATTTATAATTTTATTTTTTAATTGATTTTATTTGGCCCATGGACCGTCTCTATCCATATTTCTCAAGCCCTACAAATCAGCAGACTTATTTAGGCCGGGCTAGATGAACTCAAAAAGTCTTAGTCCAATCCTATTAAATCACGGGTTAGGCCAGACCGGCCCAACGGGCCTAGCCTGTATTGACGGCTCTTGGTATTAGTAATGCAGAGAAATTTAATACATGCATTAACATGGTTAAAGACCTAATTTCCCCTCAAAAGTACTTTTATATCTTTTCAACCAAAATTATGGAGGATACTTTTATAATAATTTTTTTTTATACAATGCATATTTTTTTCAATACACCAAACCCAACAACATGTATAACTAATGCAAACATAACTGATACAAATATTACTAATGTAATCACTACTAATACACTCTATTTATCACTATATCTACCCACTCTACCAGCGAATGATTAAATTCAACAATAAATATCATTACAAATCTCATTTTTTTAAAAAAATTATTGAGATAGTCTTATTAATGCGAAAATTAATATGGGATTAGATATGTATTTTCGCTGAACAATAAAAGTACTTGAAATTTTGAGATCCATGCATATTCATTCTTTTAATCGAGTATTATTATTTTATAAGTGAGATTAGTACGCCATTAAAACTAAATATTAACCATTTTTTTAATAATTTACTTTTGAAGGACATAAAAATCAAAGAGAGATTTTATTAATATAGTATTAAATTCTGAAAACAAAAAACAAAAAGAATATTATTTATTAAATAAAAGGTCTACCTTTAATAATTTTGAAAAAAAAAAGTAAGTGAATATTATAATTAACCAAAATTCAAAGAAATTTAGGGTAACCTGTACTTCTTCCAATTCCTTTACCGCCATCATACTTCTCCTATACTTCTCCGGTGTTCGCAGCTTCTTTGCTGCCATTGAAGTCTCGAGTTCTCCAAGTAGGTGCTTTTTTTTTTTCTTTTTTTTTCTTATAATCTTTTTTTTTTCTGGTCCTCATTGGTGATTACATGGATAGGATTTTTGGCTCTGTTGTTTTCGGGTCGTATAAACTTCGAATTTCTATGCTATTTCTTTATTTGTATAATTCTGGTATCTGTTGCTCTGCTAGTTTTTGGCTTAAAAGACCGTGCTTTTTACTAAACCTTGAACTTTGTTGTTATTAGTGAGCTGAATCTGTTTAATTGGAGAAGAATTAGTATTTAGGATTGAAATAGACTACTATGTTAAATATTATTTGATATTGTTGTTGTGTTAACTGGTGCTTGATCGTGGTGTTCGCGTTGTTTGGTGGTGCACTTAATTTATGATTAAGAAGAATGTTTAATTAGGGTTTATCTTTGGCTTATTTTGCAATCTTTTGGATTTGATTCTAACCAAAAAGATATAAACTGCTAAATTTATTGGCTTTAGGTTATGGAATAGGGAGTTGATTTTGTAATTTTCTAGTATCTCGTGTGAACTATTTGGGTGCAAATGAATTGGTAAAGTGAACTATTTGGGTGCTAATGAATTGGTAGAGTGTATTGGCTGCTAAATGTGGTCCTCAATGATGTCTTTGTGCAGTTCCTATCTGCTGTTTGCATTGTTGGAGATATGGTAGCTGCATGTATAGTTCATGAAACTTCTTATCTTATTTTTTCGGTCTTTTAATTTCTTTTGTTCTGCTTTGTATCTATAATCTGATTTTATTTTTCTGGTCTTACTAGTTATCAGCACTGTTGAGTTTTGAAATTGATTTCTGTGTTATTAGCTATCACTTTTCGTAGCTAGTGTTGTTCTTGTGTCAAGTTTATTATTTAGACTTCCATATATTTGGAGCAAGAGCAAGTCCATGTGTTAATTTGTGAAATTATTTGTTTGAAGAGATTACTATTATTGTAAAATTTCTTTTCGACATAACCATTTTTGATGGCAGGTGAAGCATATATATGTATGTGAAATTCACTAGAATTGTGAATTAAATTTTCAACCCATGATTCAAAAGTAATGGGTCCAATAATAAGAACCGTGTCAAATTTAGATTATGGATATGCTTCTGACTATGTTCTCTTTTGTTTGGTTATTTTAGTTTTTTGAGCTTGAAGCAGCTTTTTCCTTGGGTTGTCATGAACACGTCTTGTGGAGCAAATTTGGAACTATCGAGGTGCATTGCTGCATCCCCTGTTTGTCATTTTAAATCCTCGATCTTTGAGCCAAGATCATGTGTACCCAAGCTCCAAGACTTCTCAAAAAAGCTATTGCCTTTATGCAAAGATATAAATGCTAGAAGTAACAGGGAGAGAAGCATTCCATTCTCTGTTACTTGTAGTGCCAGTCAGGTTGACACTGCTGCAGATGAGCCCAGCAGCCTTACATATAAGGATGCTGGTGTGGACATCGATGCAGGATCAGAGCTTGTGAAGAGAATAGCCAAAATGGCACCTGGAATTGGAGGATTTGGCGGACTCTTTCCATTAGGTATTATTTGCCTGTAGCCTACGTTTTGTTGGTTAATCCTTTTACATGGCATCTTCAATTGAAAATCTTGATTCATTTGTTTAGTGAAAATGTAATCAAGATTTGCGTGTTATAAATTATAAAACTCAAATGGACAGTTTGATCAATCAGCTGGTGCCATGACTAAAGTGAAATACTTTAGAAAAAATGTTCTTAAGCTTACTCTTATTTGGTTTTGTATTCTATGGACAATGACTTTGAGCTCTTTAAATCAAGCTTGTATTCTTCTTTTAGGTGAGAAACGTTAGCTTTATTACTGAGGATGGATGCCAGGGTTGTACCTTTTTGTTCTTTAAATATTTGTGATGACACCAGTCTCTGGGTAATGCTGCATGCACCTTGACTAATCTAATGTGCAGCTTGCTACAGTACAAGCACAGTTGAGGAGTAATCCTTCTCATCTAAGCTGGAGTAAATGGGCACACATGTGTCACTACCTGCGAAGCCTGGCAGTCTCTATTTTGTTCTAGCAGTAGCATATGGCATTTAAACAGAAACAAAAGTTTGAAATGAAAAACCCAAGTATTAAGAAACAGTGATGTTAAAATTAATTTAATCAAAAAGAAGTTCTTATGCTCATTTACAATTATTATTTTTTATGACCGTGGCGTCCATGCCAACTTGTGTACACCTCTGCTACCTTCCATGGGATATCGGTAGCTGTGTCCGCCAAGGCTTAGACACATAGGTAGAAATCACCTAGTGTTTTTGCGTCTGATCAGATTTGAACCTGAGGCCTCATTGTTCTCAACCCGCTTAATTGATTTCTAGGCCACACCCTTGGGTGCCCAGCTATATAATGGCATAGCAACCTCTGTTCTCAGGGACCAAACTACGTCTTTTCATAGGTTTATTTTGCATTTACATTGCCGATTTACTGGTGGGACTAGAAGCAATCTTTTTCTCCTATGGGTTCTTTACGCATTAGGGTCAGACATGTGTTGTAGTTTTACCAAAATAACATAAGTTCAGGTCCGTAAGCTTATAACTTGGTGTACTGATGTCCACCATTACCACGAAAGCAGGTTTGTCTTGCGAAACGAGAAGTAGTTCTTGAAATTAGGCTACTTTTTACTTTGTAAGGTCATGCATCTTTTAAGCATTCAGTATTTCACTATGCAACATTACCACTTTCTCGGTGCCTGCAACTACTCAAAGTCATAGTGGTAAAACCCACCAAAGGAGCACCATATGATTTTTAATTTTTGCTTTTCTACCAGCTAAGACAAGTCCTTTTCCTTTCTCCCACATCTCTTATTTAAATTGAACCCTTAAGCAGAAGGTGGAGAAACTAGTTTCTTCTCAGTTTAATATTCGTCTGTAAATCTGAAAATCTGAATTAGCCTGTCTAAAGTGCAAGTTATATCATTTCCAAAACCTGTTCTTACTGATGTTGAGTATCATTAACTGATGGAGTCACAATGCAACTGAGCACAGACAAGTTTGTCCAACTGATTAATGCAACATTATAGTTGTTAAGACTTGTAGGTTATGGTTTTATGGAGTTCTAAAAACCTTAATTCCACTAATCCTTAGCTTGTTCCTGCTCAATATTCCCCTATATATATTTCTGCTCTATTTTCCTAATGGTCTGCGTAGCCCATAGTCAAAGTATATGTTTTTCTTTTTCTTTTGTTCGTTGTTCTTTTGGTCTTTTTTATGTTGTTACTGATCTTAATTTTGTAAATTCTTCTTTTTGGGTTTTTTCTTGTACTGAGCAGGGGATTCATATCTTGTGGCTGGTACTGATGGTGTGGGGACAAAACTTAAGTTGGCATTTGAAACGGGAATTCATGATACCATTGGAATTGATCTGGTAAGTTTGATTCATCTTTTTTATGTGTTTTGCAGATATGCAAGAACTAATGGTGTCTTTCTTACCAGGTTGCGATGAGTGTTAATGACATTGTCACTTCTGGAGCAAAACCTTTATTTTTCCTTGATTATTTTGCAACTAGCCGCCTTGATGTTGACCTTGCAGAGAAGGTATGTCTGGCCACATATATCTATCTCCACTTCCTGGCGTTCCCATAGCCTTATTCAAACTGGTGTGTTGTCTCCTTTTCCTGTAAAACAAAGTTGGCTTCTTACATTTATGCAGGTCATAAAAGGTATTGTGGATGGTTGCCAGCAATCTGACTGTGCTCTTCTAGGGGGAGAGGTACCTATAACTCCATTTTTCTTCTCAAAAATCACTCCTAGTAAAAAAATGTGACTCATATTCTGCAGCAAAAGCATTATATATGGATGACAAATATTGAGCTGCTCGTTCTAACAAAAGAATTTCAGCATGGAGTTGATTAGTTTGTGCTGCTTTTTCTAACAAAAAAATTTCAGCATGGAGTTGATTAGTTTGTGCTGCTTTTTTTTTGGTTGATATGTGCATAGTCATTGAGACATTCTGGATCACTTATCAAAACTTGTAGCATGTCATTTTCCTGCTTCATCACACCCTTCTTTTTTTCTTGTGCTATTATGGGTTGTTAGTATACTACTGCATATAGCTTCTCTCTCTCACTCACTCAGGTCCCAAATGTTGGTTTTGTTTCATGACATGGAAATGTGTTAGGTAAGATGTGTTCTTTTTAAGTAGAATTGGCTGATGTGATCTAGTATATTTGTTGAGTGTGAATAATGACATGCGTTTAATTATTATATGTTTGGTAAACCATGGCTTTGGAATTAGAAACAATCTTCTTTTATTGCACTCGGTTGATTTAGTGTGCATTTCAGACTGCAGAGATGCCAGATTTCTATGCCGAAGGTGAATATGACCTCAGTGGGTTTGCTGTGGGCATTGTGAAAAAGGATTCAGTTATTGACGGGAAAAATATCAAGGTTGGAGACGTTCTTATTGGTTTACCATCTAGTGGAGTTCATTCAAATGGGTTTTCTCTTGTTAGAAGGTTTGTCTATTTTGAGAGAAATTATGTATTTAAGCCTTTAAAAATAATTTGATAATTTCATTTCCTTTTGACTTACATGCTTTTCTTTCCTTCCGTTGAATGATGATAATATGCTACCTGTGTAGGGTTCTGAAGCAAAGTGGTCTTTCTTTGAAAGACCAGCTTCCTGGTGAATCTATTACACTTGGTGAAGCTTTGATTGCTCCAACTGTTATATATGTTAAACAGGTTTCACCTTTGGTTTTCTTTTCTTCTACTTGTATTAATAAAAAAATTCAATTTTTAATATCGGGTATGCAGTAATGTGTTTCACGGATTTGGAAAATGCAGGTTCTTGATATTATTAGCAAAGGAGGGGTTAAAGGAATAGCCCACATTACCGGAGGTGGCTTCACTGACAATATCCCTCGAGTATTTCCTAAAGGCCTTGGAGCCCTTATTTACGAGGGCTCTTGGACAATTCCTCCTGTTTTTAAATGGATTCAAGAGGTGAGTATCTTTTGATACTTGCTTGAATGTTCTTCCCCTAATTACTTGCACATGAGATACTAATTGCGTACACTTCTATTGCATGTTTTTGTTTTTTCTTTAATGTTTGTGATATGGTCATTGAAATGTAGTCTGGAAGAATAGAAGATGCTGAGATGATGCGAACTTTCAATATGGGTGTCGGAATGGTCCTTGTAGTAAGTCCAGAAGCAGCTGATCGGATACTTATGGAAGTAGAGAAGACAAGCATTGCATACCGGATTGGTGAGGTTGTAAAGGGTGACGGAGTAAGCTATAGCTGAAAGCTACGCAGGTGGTCATCGGAGGATAGACATGACGTGATGAGAGTTTTTTTCTCCTACCTTCGATTAAGAGTTTGAAATTTAGGAGCCTCTCTTATCGATCGTGTTTATGGATCTGTCTAACAACCAATGCATAGACTCTTAAAGATGTGTTGTGTTATGTGTATTAGTGTGTCATTAGTTACATCTGTTAGCCATGAGGAGGATGTAGACAACTTCAACAGAGTTTTGCATGGAGTTTAGCAAATCATTTCCGCTATATTCCATTTTTATCAAAAGTGTCTTCTGATAAGTGCTTCTTAAACCAACTCTATTCTATTTTTTCCATTGCAGGACAGCCAAAATGGTTGAGATTATACCACGAATAGTAAGTCATAGATATTTGTGTTACTATAAATTATTTGATTAAGGCTAAATTTGACATTTAAAAGTTAAATTGTTACTCCCTCTAGTTCATATCAAGTGAATTATTGGGGTTTGAAATACCCTTTAAGATTGAAGGACATAATTTAAAATTACTTTTCATTATTGCGCTTTTGATTGATTTCAAACTATTCTACTAAAAAATTGTAAAGTAGTAGTTGTAAATATGAAAAAATGTCCCAATAATTTTCTGGAAATTTGAAAAAAAATTCTTATGTTGAACTACTAACTCTTAATAATTAACTTAATATGGATGAAAGGAAATATAAATACAGAGATATTTCATTTTTTTGGGATTGATTAAAAGAAAAAATGAGTCGTATAAATTGAGGATAGAGGGAATATATTGACCCTTTCTCGAGGTAATGATAAAGTCTGTACATTTTATTTTTACCCTCTTCAAACCCACTTATTGTATATTACTTGGTATGTTATTATTATTATTATTGGAGTATATCTTTGAGGAAAGGTTTATCGAAAATATTTTTTTTTGCAAAAATAAATATAATGTCTATTTACATTTTTACCCTTCCCACTGGACACTTTTATTATAGTTGTAATGGCAACCGGCAAGTCACATCTAGTAAGATCTTCCAAGGAGCTTTGTAAAGGGGCCCACACACATACTCAAAAAATAAAAATGTTGTAAATTAGATATGTAGTTCACCAAGAGGTTTAAGCTTAAAGTAGCTCTTGTCAGCACAAGTACTTAGCTTCCTCAGTGTTCATTACTCACATCAAAAGAGGAAAAAAGAAAAAGAAAATTTCTCTTCAAGAAATGCTTTGATTCCTCTTCTACTCTGCATTTAAAAGTGGACATTACAACACTTTTCTTTCATAAGTAAACACAAAGACACAAGAAACTAGTTAGTTGTGCCATTTTAAAAATATATATTTTTTCAACTCCATGGCACTTAAAGATTGGATCTTTTTGAGTTTCTTGGTCATGAAATGTTTTGTTGGTAATGTTTCTTCTTTCCTTCAGCCCTTACTATCTTTCATGTTCTAGTTTTTAAGAGACTAAGACTACTACTTTCTTGGTTTTTGTGTTATTTATGATGGTTTCTACTTAGTATTTTAGTAATGAAATGTCTAGTTTAATTTCAAGTTTATCCCATAGACTTGTTTTCTTCTATTCCATTGTTATGTCTAGAAGAAAGTTTTAACTTTTAAGCTTTTTGTTTGTTTGTGAAGTGCATACTCATTGGTATGGAGAATTCTTGTGGGGTTATCGAAAACAGTCTCTCAAAGTTAAGGTTATGTATCTGTATATCCTACCCTTTTCCGACCCCACATGTGGGATTACACAAGGTACAACAACATAATATCTAGTGTATTCCTATAAAGTGGGGTGGGTCTAGGGAGGCTAGGTAGACCTTACTCTTATCTATGAAGGTCGAGACGTTGTTTCTAATAGACCCTCTGTTTCATGAAAAACAAATCAAAGTAGTTTGAAAAAGGAAATAGCATAAATGATTGTTGTTTAGTGAACATTGTTAATGATCTTGGAATAGAAATATTAAGAGTGTAGGTAAATGTACAGTTGAATGGAATAGTTTTGTATCAATGCTTAGCTCTACAAGGGAAGGAAGGAATAATGGTAAAGGTAAAAAAAAAGGAAGATTTGTTTATTGATACAAAAAAATAGTCTTTCTTTCTGACTTGGAGATTCAATTGCTAAATTTTCCCAAATAGTACTTAAATGAGTTAAAGAAAAGACAATTAGTTTAACAAAAGTTAATTCTAATCTCTTTCTCAAAAAAAAGTTAATTCTAATCTGAAAAAGAGCTATTTTGATGGTTAAGTATATGAGATAAAGGTTTAGTTTACTATTAATTATTACTACCCAAACAGAGTCCTCTGTCATAGCTCTCTAAGCAAAAGATGAATTCCTTTTACTGAACTAAAGAAAACATTCATTTTTGTTTTGCTATCTTAAGTAGTTCTTTATGCTTTAGCTCAAACGATTATAGTTGTCATTAATTTGATAATCTAGTAACACCAAGAGAGTGGGGTTGCTAGGAGCTATGTTGCTCGAACTATTCAAAAATATTGTCAGGGTTTGTGTCATGTCCTCTAAAAGTAGTACATTTAATAGAGGATCTGACAATAATTTTGGAGAGTCCGGCACCATAGGTTAGGTATTCTAAAATGTAAAAAATGTATAGAGAAGGTTTTTTCTTTCATCATTCTTTTATAAGTGATCCAAGAGTTTTCTTGATAGTGTGTAGAGTATTTAACCCGATCCGATTAAATTGTCCTACAATAGAAGGAAACTCTTTATAGCGATACTGTCAGTGTATATAACTTAAATCTTTGATCTCATTGTTTAGATTAGTTTTTCGCACAATATTGCATTGTACGCAACAATTTTCTATACTTGGAATTGGCATAAGTTGTGTTTCTTATTCATTAAAGTTGTTCTATGTTCTTACATTACTACTATAAAACATATAGTGCTAAAAGTAGAGGGCATGGTGCAAGAGAAGGAGGATGCAACTATTCCAATTACAACTCTATCACCTCCTGAAGGCAACACAACATTCCTTGGTGGCACAACATGGTGTGTGGCACGGGCCGGGGCTCGACAGTTTGATTTGCAGAGTGCATTGGACTGGGCTTGTGGATTGGGGATGGCGGATTGCAGGCCCATCCAAACCGGTGGCCCGTGTTTTGAGCCCAATACACTTTTATCCCATGCTTCATTTGCTTTCAATACCTACTATCAACAAAATGGAAATTCAGATATTGCTTGCAATTTTGGAGGAACTGCTATGTTGACTAAAATTAATCCAAGTAAGCATCTGTTTGGCCTTTCCTTATATTTGGCATGACTTCAGTTTCTAAAGAACTTAACGCCCCACTAGGCATAACATAAGTTCGATTGCTAAAGGACAAAAATTAAAGATCAATTCATTTGAAGGAAAACGTGCAATTTTATGAAAAGGAAACATAATGCCTTAACATTTCCATTGTTTTATGTTTTAGGTCATGAAAAATGTATCTATGTTACATCCAGTCCCAGGTAACGTCGATTAATATTTGTAACTTCTCTCTTCATGAAACATTATATTGCTCGAATCCTTCAAAAATATCACCAGACATGTCGTATCTTTCAAAATCATTCATTTTTTGAGGATCCGACATAGGTATAACAATATTTTTGAAGAATCTGAGCAACGTAACATACTTATGAAAATACCTAAACATCCCTATTAACTGGTTTACTCTTTTTATTTTGGTTTTAAGGATTGAGAACATGAAGTCTGAAGCACCTCCATTTCCCAAAGAAAGGTTAAGCATTATGTGGTGGAAAATAGCTATGATTCTTCTTCTATTGTACTCAGGAAGTTGAGATGTAATTTTGCTATATGTAAAATTAAATTTTAAAAAAGACCACTTTTTTGTTTGGGAGAAAGTAGAGGGGGGCATAATCAAGAAGAGATACTATGATTAATTAATTAATTAAGATATTTATAGTTCTTTGGGACATTCTTAGAGTGGTTTAATTTCTTAAGTATATTCCTTACTCTCTTGTTGTATTAAGCATCTCAACCATTGAGAAGAAATCTTTGTCTTCTTTTTGTTATAAAGAAAATTCAATACTGATTAGTTTATACAACTGTTGATTACTTTAGTGATTAGTAAGAATTTTGAGTGATTTTTTTTGGTCTAGTCAACGTTTAGGTGTGTTTCGCTAATTGTTGAGTGATAGTTTAGGTGGGAAACTCACGTTCACAATAGTTCAGATATGAAATTCAATAAAGTGGGATGGTCTAGATGTGTTTTTGACTATTAATGCAATTTTAAACTTCTATTTTATATTTTGGTCGTGTTTGGTACGAAGGAAAGGAAGATCTTAGAAAATTGGATGAAAATATTGAAAGCTCAAGAATCCATTTTTTTGGTTTTGGGGTCCAATTCATAATCTGATTTTACCCCTTTATTTCATTATATCATATGGTGAAGCTTTCTTGTTAATATTTACTTTATTATAATATAGAAATATTATGAGAGGTGAGAGAGGATAGAAGTGCGGGGTAGTGGGATGAGAGTTGGGTTTGTTCAAAATCGAATTGAAAAAAAGTCATTAGTTTATCATTAATAGGTTATTAGTTAGCGATTTTGATAACAATTTTGAGTTATTTTTATATCGAGTTATCAATTTTTCATTATCTCAAACTTTTGTTTATTTTACAAGGTGTTAGTGATCGCTTTTGAGCAAGATGAAGTATATCGATTCAAGTGCTTAATTCACTTAGTTTGTTATCTTGTTTTCAATTGATTTTCAATAATTCCTTTAATATAAAATCTTAACGATTAAATCAATATCTGAATCATAACGATTAATAATCAATTAATCGATATCTTAATAATTCTATAACGATTTATATTCCACAAATGTATAACTAGTAAGTCAAATCGAACCGAATCAACGAATATACAACCCTAACAAAAGCTACTAAGGTGGAAATGGCCATTAATGTGAAATATCATTTGTTACTCTTATTCTCCCTAATTTTTACATGAAAAGTTATTTTTGTCATTCATAAGATTTTCTTCCGATCAATTAAACATGAAAAAAAATTAAAAATATATCTTCGAATACACCTTTTTGTCTTAACATTTTTTTTCTTGGGCAGAGGTCATGGAAGTGACAGGACATAAGAGGCCAGCCATTTGCTTTTATGCACGCCTTCTTGTTGTCATTTTCCTTTTGTTTCTTTTTCCTCTTTTTGAACAAAAGTCTTTTTTTATCATACATAATTTGTTGCTTTGACAATAGATTTTCAAATATTTTTGATAAATTATTTTTAGGTGAAGTGATAGATTTAAGTTTTATCATGTATTTGATTATAATTTTTGGGTAAAATATTTAATGTTTTTAAAAGAAATATGATTTATTTTCATAAGTACTATAAACTATTAAAAATATTTATAAATTTATATTATCACTTATAATGAACATGTTTTGTGAAAAGCTATGATAGTGAATACAACTGATATGAATGTAAAAAAAAGGAAGAAAATAAAAAGAAAATACTATTAATTTGTATACGAAAAACTACTATTACTCTTGTGATGAGAAGTAATTTTGGAGAGCCAACTCAGATAAAAACTTTATAAAAAATGTATATAACTATATAAATTATGTACAACAGACTAGGACTGAAGTTCAAAACTATAAATGATGAGTGTTTTATGAAATATAAAAAATTGGGATAGTTTTTAACTTTTTAAAAATTCCAAAATAACAGAATTTAGCCCAAATACTAATTTTTTTAATGTTTGGAAATTTAATTTTTTTGTCAAAAAAATTTATTAAATAATGACAAGTTATAAAACCAAATAATATTTGCCAAGTTTTTAGTTTCAAATATTTCTAGCTATTTGTTATTATCAAATATTAGTTATGATAATATTAGTTCTAATAGTCAATAATCTGATATAACCAAATAATATTTACCTTAAAAGTTTTTTTCTTTCAAATATGCCAAGAAAAAACTTCAAACCTTTAAGAACTAATAATCTGATAATAAAAAAATTAAAATCATTATAAAATCTGCTAAATCAATAATTCATTATTAATAGACCAATAATTATTTTGTTCGAATTATCAGTTTCAATTCGATTTTGAACCTGAATCTTTCTTGAATATTCCCCTCACATCAACCGGAAGAAATGATGAAGCTAAAGCTGTTGTAATAGTAAATGGACATTATTCTTGTTACTTTTAAGAAAGAGTACTTGAAAACACTCCTAAATTAGAGGTGAAATACACACCTAAATTCTCGTCAAGTTTAGGGGCGTTTTCAATACTTCTCTTGGTTTTTTATTAAGAGTTACATGTCATACAAAAGTTTGAGACCACTTGCTATGTCTTGTGGCAAATCGGAGGTGTATCTAAATTTAGTTAGTCAAGTAGAAGGGTGTTTTAAAGGTTGTCAATAGTTCAAAAATGAAACTAATAATTTGCGTCAAGTTTAGAAGTGTTTTCAACACTTCTATATTACTTTAATAGATGGCCTTCCTACTGGCCAGCCAGTTACTGCAGCTAAAATACAACAATTAAACACTACTACACGCAGGAAAAATGCTCTCATTCCAAATGCAAAGAGTGAACCATGAATTCTCCATTGAACAGTTGTTCAATGCAAATTTAGTGCACTATACCCAAGACAAGAGGAAGCATAAATATCCTAGGCTTAGAGTGACACTTACTCAAGAGTACTTGTAATAAGCGTCAGCTACATCTTTTACGCAAAAAGAAAATTTCTCATAAGCCAATCGCGACGATTTTGAGGACTTATTACTAAATAAATACCAACCAATGACCTTATTCTGTTTCTAAATGTTTCAACCATTAACTAAGTTACAAATGATTGGAGGGGAAAGAACAGACATCACCTATGTCACAATGTTACAAGAAGACTCTGAAACATAAACTAAGCAACAAAATCTGCTATAAATATCAACAGTTTAGCCAAGCTTTCAGAGCTCGAGCTCAAAATCGTCCAACTGAGTATGGAATGTGTCAACCTTATGGCTTCAAAGAATATTTACCGGGCTCGGTATATGTTTTCTCCAACTCCAACTGCTCAACCTTGTTGAATCTGAAACCTCTGATTCTTATTTCTTCTGGTATTGAAGTATCCTTATAGTCGACATTTTCAATTGTCCAACCCTTGTTCTGCACGGGACCTCCCACTTTGACCTGTTAAAACACAAATAATTATCAGCAAGTGTATCAAATATCAACCTAATATTTTCATCAGAAAATTGAGTTCAGGGGTGGACCAATTACAACCATATAGGCATAATGTATCAATTAAGAGACATCATTGGAGTTGATACACCCCTATATTGTCATCTGGATAAATAAATTGATCAAGGACTTGAGATATACCTCGGCTCCATTAACAGCCTCTACAATGAGAGCTCCATCCAGGGAAAGATCCTCAAGGGCAATATTACTCCCCTTGATCGCCATTGTAGACCTTTGTGAAATGGAGCAGTTTCCACTTACTTTACGTTTTACTTCTGAGAAAGTAAGCGCCCATTTCGGCTTCCATACAACTCGAGACCATACCTCTACCTCCTGCCCGTTAAATACTTGGATAACCGGATCATCTATCTTAACACCAGCCTGTAATAGAAAGAGATGTTTTGTAATTAATGCACATATTAGATAGACACATGTTTGCCAACTGAACTCATATGAATCTGACACAGTGACTACTATGAAGGGAAAAGTTAGTAAAGTGTTTCAAGAGTTGATAGTTATCTTTCATACTATCACAATAGAAGTTACAGTATCAACACTCTTCCCATCTTTTTTGCCAAGCCCAAAGGTGGTCTGGAAGCAATAGATTGCAGGACAAATCTTTATCATGGGCCAAAACAAAATGATCTTATGGACATAAGTCATAAGTGTAACCTTGTGTTTGGGTTTGCTCACCACTCATTCACAAATGTGACTAAATAAACATTCTGATTTACTTTTCTCTAATCATTTATGACCAGCAACTCTTCTTGTAGTTTCTGCAGTCTTTTTTTCTCCAGTGTCTTTTCTGTTGGTTTACGTGTTACTTAAAAAGTACAAGGACATAGTAAAAGCCAAAAAAGCTTCTTTCAGATTCCAGCAATCTTTTCCTTATACTGCCTCCTATAGAGGTTTGCACTACAATTGGTGCATAGAGTATCAATACCCATAGTCAAGAAAGAAATACTCCAAAGAAGTTCAATTTTCCACTTGAAATCCCGGAAGGAAAGAAATACCTTTCTTAGAATGAGGCTGTGAGAGCGATATATGGCCATTTCTCCCGAAGTGGCACTGTGGTAGGGATTTCCTTTTGGCACCTTCCGTTGTAAGGGAGACATTGAAAAACAGTTAGAAATCGAACCACAAGAAATCACATCAATAGCAATAACAACCTAAAGTTATTTTTAGTAACAACTATCCAGAAAGACTTCAAAAAAAATGTCAAGCCCATGAAATACAAGTCAAAAAATAGAGTTAAGAATGTCAGTAAGCAGTTTCAACTTACTTAGTTGGTGAAAGAGGGTTAGGACAGGCAATAAACAAAGGACGAAAAAGTAAAGTGGAAGAAATATGCCACTGCATTTTTCACTTTTAGCGAAGGTTTGCCCACTAAGTATAAGCTTATGATTGCATATGCAAGAAAAAAATTCCACAATGTCATCTCAAAGACCAAAGAGAAATGTTGCCTTTACAAACACACTTCGGTTGTGATCCTAATACCTACACAACTAAATTACAGTATCTGACAAGTATGCACAAGATCTAAACTCAGCAGAAGAGCTTGAAGCCGAAATCGTTCGAGAAAACACATAATAACGACCTAAATTGGAATTTTTTTTGCTAACTACTTGATATAAAATTAACCATCGAGTTCTAAGAAAGAAAAAGCCAGAAGCAACAATTCTTCATTGCAATGGTCTGTGTGGAGAAAATTTTCAGAATGGAGCCAAGGAAGGGTCCACATCAACCACTAGGGACAAATATATTTGTTATATATGTCAGCTCTAAATCATCAGATCTTTCAGTGAGAAGCAAGAACTAAAAGTAGAGGATGATGGATTTTGTCAGGACAATCAAAATGTTATGCCAGCCCCAATTTAAAGGCATCTGCTATTTACTGAAACTATTTTACAGTAAATACCTTGGCAGCATCTTCTGGGTTGTTTTTCACAGGTGCATAAGCAAGCCAAGCATCCATCACCTGAGTCATTGTAAAAAGCATTGTGATCCCCCCACTTGGATAACTTGACAGTAGATGACTCACAGCATATGTAACATAATCAAAAGCCAAAAGCAGTACTGATATCTTCTACTTACAGTGAATCCAACTCTAGCTGTAGGAGGTAGTGTTTTAGGATAATCTTGCATCATGCATTCAAGACGAGTTGATGACTTAAAAGCGGTTTTGGTAGCATCTTTGTACCTACAAAGAGATGCAAAAATCTGTCAGAAAGAGGTTAAACAGATTCTGAAATCACAGAGATAGTATTTTAACAACGCATATACCCTGAATTGTTGAGCTTACAAGAAACATGTACAAAATGACATCAGATTAACAAATAAATTATGATATAGGATCTTCTAATCAATCGCTTTAATCGCAATGAACAGCTTCACCTCCCCAATTCTTATATTTCTTTGTTGACAGTAGTGTCCAACCAATTTGTGCATACCTCGACTATTTCACCAAGTACCTGCTACTTCCCACCATCCCACCAACACAAGTATCGGGTAACTCTACCGCTAAGGCTTAAGAAAAAAGGAAGATTTCACCTAGTTTTTAGTATGGCTTTTGCATCTGGTTTGATGCCCAATCAATCCTCTAAGCGCAGGCTTTTCAAGAAGATCATCCACCAGCTCGTTGTCCAAAAAAACAAACAAAGAATGACACAATATGCAAGAATTTCCAGAACACGAGTTGGAACCATTTCTCTTTCTAAATCCTCACTGTCAAGTCAACCCACCAACCCTTGAGAACTACATGTCATCGATGTTATGTTCCAGTCTTATCAAAATGGCAAATATCAACCTTCCCAGAAAATGGGATCCAGAAAAGTGCTGTGCAGAATATCCCTGTGAACAAACTGCAATACCAGTGTTCATCTAAGCAACATAAACTCACACGTAAGGCCTGAAATACAAAGAAAGTTCCACATGCTTCTCCTTTATTAGCTTATGAAATGCTAGCTGAGGATATTCAACACATTCTAGTCCCACTTCTCAGTTGCACGCTTGCAGCAATTATTTTAGCTTCAGTATCATTGCCAGTATTCATGATTTAGTATTCAATGTCTCCTCTGAAGGATAACGAGGCTTTCTGGAAGTTCCTTTCTTCTTAGAACAGAAGTACTTGTTTCTTGCTGAAATCAAGAAATCTCCTCCAGATCTTCAGAGGACAAACAACCAGCCGGCTTCTCAAAGTGAAGAATCATAACTTCTTCCAGAGAGCTTAGCTGGATTGACATTACAAGAATCTGTTTGCTGTATGACATCCACCTTGGTACACTTGAACAATACACTGGAAGTCAACAGACCAAACAGTGAATAGGAAGACGAGAGCTGACCTGGAAACATCAAGGCATCACAATGTTTAAGCTAGGTACTACAGCTAGAAGCCAAAGATCGGTAATTAAAAAGGTGCAAACGCCATGACCAGTGTCTCTTCTTTCAGCAAATTCAGTCTCCACCACCTCCCCTCACACTAGGAATTGTGACATCACAACACTCTAATTCTACTCTCTTTGACTTCGCCATCGCTGTCTTCTCTTTCATATGATCTTAACAAACCCTTAGAATATGTGTTCTCAAAACAGAGGTTTAAATCAGACTGGGAAAGCCATGAATGATATAATTCCTAGGTGATTAGATCAAAATAAACTCCAATTTTCTATATATTGTAATGTCTTAGAAGTGACGGAACATATTGGATATAAAGCATCTGAAGTGGATCAGTATTTCTATTTATGACAATGAAGTTCAGCTCATTTGCAATTTGTTTTTTCATCCCTACCAGCATATCAAATTCAGTAGTTTATTTCTCTACATATTTATATTGTGGAAAATTTTCCTGGAGTTGCAGCAAAGAATCAATACTCCATAAGAAGAAAACCGCACATGTTTTTAAAGGAACAGAAAGCGACATGACACCACAACTTTGAACATATCTTAAATGTAGAGACATAAGAGTAGGTGTTTACTTAGGGTTAACAAACTCCGAGATCGCACCTCCTGTTTTTGTGAGCTCTTCAAGATATGGACCAATTTCAAAGATTAACTGCATTGCAAAGTAGATAACAATAGATAAGCAATACATTACTTTTCTACTGAAAATAGGAAAATTATCCAAAAGAGGAACTTGGCTGCAACAACATAATTTGCATGACACATCCTCCAGAGTAAATTGTAGATACATGCTCAAAAATTTATATCACTGTCACGAAGAAGGGGCACTTCACCTCTCTGTTTCTTATGAGATTCTCGGCCCAAATAACTATTTATAAAAGATTTTTCCAATTAGCTAGTTCTCTTCCTTATTGCATTGCCATCTACAATTTTTCATGTGTTTCCTTGCATATCATTCTAGTCTAGGAATAAAATGCACTTTCTTATTAAAATTTACATTCATAATATAATCTAGTAACATATTGGAATGTTGTCCTTGGTTCTTTTACTGAAATCAGTCTGCATGTTAAAATCAAGTCTGCTAACGTTCCAAAGCAATAATAGAAACATTAAGTTACTAGAAGGCAGAAGCTCAGCGTAGGTAAGAAAAGAGACTTTACCATCTTCTAGTATTAAAAAGTCTGTTAGAAATAAAAACCATCTTCATTGATTCTGGTGAATTTATATTTTGAACTAGGATGTAGAAGAGTCTCATCATCAAACATTGTTTGGAAGATTAATGACACAATCCCACATTGACGAATCAAGCCACTGCCTAAGATGACAGTGAGATTTCAAACCAAGTATGGAGCTGATCTAAAAACAACATTTTATTTCTTTTTTAGAAGAAGTCTGCCTACTTATCTGGTTCGTAATGGAAGCTTTCCCATTTTATTTTTCTCTGTTTCTTACATACAGGAATATGGATCCCAACTTTTTATAATCTTCTTGAGGTTTACACATAAATTGTAACCTACGGAGTACAAAAAGAATCAAATATAAAATGCCTTTATATTCTGAAGGTTCAAAGGGAAAGGAAGTGGATCAAGCTGCCAATTTGTCAACTTATAGGTTTTTAAGGAGTTTTGTTACCCAAAACTTAAAGAGTAGAGGTTTCCATGATAGTTGTAACCACAGGGATTATGCATTATGGGGCAAAATTTCCAAGAACTTGGGGAATGTCTGCATTATTATAAGAACGTGGTAAAATAATACAGCAAATAACTAGATGGCATTGCAGGGAAAAGAATGGCAAGAAAGAAAACAAAAAGACAGTTCAGCATGAAGACTAACACGTACTTGATTTATATTTCCAGGAAAAGGTGAATAGCCTGTTTCAGAATTGACATCGCCATCAGGATATCCAGAAGCTCTAAGCAATGGATCAAGCTGGTTATATTCCACATTAATCACCATCGTTCGCCCTAGAAAGGAATTTTTTTTGAGAAAGATAACAATATTATATACCTTAGAAAGGATTTTTCAATTGATAATATTGTCAGATAGAAGCACAAACGCCACATGAACTTTCTCAAATGGTACTCCTACACTAACCTAAGCACAAAAGAACATTAGAACCTGAAACTAAGAGAATTATTCCTGGAGAATATCACAGATGAAACAGAAAAGACTCCAAAATAAATGTTAACATACACATTAAAAGAGTTAGAATGTTACCCTTATTAGAAAACATAATTTATGTGCTCAATGAGTGACTCTTGATAGGGCAGCAGCAGCCCAACTTATGGTGACTTGGCCATGCTATGGCATATATTTGGCATTGCTCAATTGAATTTACAACATAGAAGCAACTAATTGAATTGTTTATACATTTTGACGATTAAGTAGATGGAAATCATTTTGAGACCCCCCACTTTGATATAGGATGATTTCAGGCCCATACCAGTTTATTCAATTAAACATAGCAGGAAGATTACATGGAAGTCCAAATCTGTGGAGAGTACAATAGGTCTGAATTGGCAAATAACAGTTTAATGGCTAAACGCGACTTCAAGCTCCCAACAGCTCAGTATTTGTTCTTGATACAGTTGATGTTGGATTGTAAAGAAACACAAAAAGGGTCAAACCTTTTACTGTATCTGTTACTCTATTTAATTTTTCATTTCAAACCCTTTTATCCAGTTTTACAACTCAACTTCAACCTGCCTAAATTGTTTCATTTCTTCGACAGTTGAACTCTTAATTGATTCTTCGTGTATACAGACAGATAAGCCTCAGAAGAAAAAGTTGAGTCAAAAGCTAAAGGTCATGGGGTCAATTATTGTAATTTAGTCCTTCTATTTATAGATTACAGCTTTTAAAATAATTATTTTAATTGTTCAACTGTTATCTTTCCTTAGTTGGTTTATGGACTTCCTACTACTGGATAACACTTTATTTCTAGCATTTATTCATCACATAATCCACGTCTACAAATTTCAGAACACAAAA
Source organism: Solanum tuberosum (assembly GCF_000226075.1). Taxonomy (NCBI): domain Eukaryota; kingdom Viridiplantae; phylum Streptophyta; class Magnoliopsida; order Solanales; family Solanaceae; genus Solanum; species Solanum tuberosum. The sequence continues at coordinate 196,966 of NW_006239473.1, forward strand.
TTGTAGTGAAGTAGCTCATCTAGATGCAGCCACTGCCAGCTTTGAACCCCGATCAGATCAACAATAAGTTTTGCTTTCATATTATGGTCAACAAGGAGCTATATCAGAATTTAATTCAGTGGAGGATAGGGATCACAAATCCACATGGAATTATCTTATATTATAATTGCAGAGTCAGTGTGACAAGAATTTTCAAAAGAAAAAACTCAAGGCTTGAAATATTTATGAATCGACTCTAGTATTCAGAAAATATTTCCACTCAGAGGAGCTTGGGTTAGTTCAGCTAGGGAGAACACGACCCTTAGTGGCTTGACCTACTGTCAATCAATTGCTATATACCTGGCCAAGTGGCCCACCTGCACCTATATATGTATGTAAAAGGTGATATTAGCAACCAGGAATATTACTTTCAAAAGTTGCGTAGTCCACAAATTTCTTAGGACTATTTTATCTTAAATAACTATAAATTCTCTCATGTTCACCTTTTTTTTTGTTGAAAAGGTCAAGTTCTATTCATAAATACCAAGAAATTACAGAATAGTACAAATATTCCCACATCTATACCTCTCATCTTCACCTTGTTAAATACCTTTGAGAGATCCATAGTTTTTGAACAATCTCTAGAATCAATTTTTGCTCAATTATGGCACATCTATGATATTTTTATGTTCTCCACTTCTCCCACTCATGCCTTGTACAAATGGAGCATGAGGTACCAAAGCAAACAGGAATAAACACACAGATCCTGATATTCTTCGTCTACAGTTACCTTCACAAAGACCAGCTTCAATGCTTTTGGAAGTTTATAGATGACCAACTAAAAGGTGCATAAATAACTTGTGGGACATATTCAAGTATCCTAATATTTTTGCGACCTGGTAAGAGTTTTGACTATAGATTTAGCTACTAACTTTGCAAAGTTCAGTTTACGAAAGCAGGAAACTGCCCATGACACCCATTAGATTTAATAATTTCTGCCACTAAAATATAGTTGTAATAAACAACTGCACAGAAAAGAACCCATACTATGACCCCTGCTTCCATTTCTTTTCAGCATTTATTACTTCTTTTCTGACCTTTTCCCCGGGCCAGTACAAGATGCAAAGGTAGAAGTAAACTACTTATCTACGCACCATCTTTATGAGTAAGCTTGGTAATGCCACCAATGGCTTCTTTTGCTTTCCGAGGAACAGCAAGAGAATTGACATGGTATTGTTTTGAGGTACTGACGCCAAGTGCTGCTGGAATTGCCTGGAAGAGCATGAAATGTACAGATTGATAAAATTGGACCTAACATACATGAGCAGAATATGATACAATTGAAAAAAACAAAAAGAAACAAAAAAGAAAAAGGCATTCAACTAACCTTGAAAAGTAGACCGTTGGTGTCCTGGAAAAAAAGGACCCATCTTAAGCCTGCATCATGCCTAGATTGCACAAAATTTGGACCATCAAATCACAGAAATACGTTAACGCTCTTTCTCTTTTTAAGTGAAAGCACCTCTTAAATAATCAATAAAATTGGATGCACTAGTGATGTAGATACAGGCTACATAAAAGGCTTAACATCATTTTTATTTCTGCAAAACGATGGGAAAAAAGCCTTAGTAATATGAATTTCGTTTTTTTTTTACTTCAAAGATGGATACACTACAAGCTAGGGTCCATAAAGGTATCCATCTTTCTCTAACTGATTAACATTTATGAAGGCTAAAAGGGGCTAGTTCAATGGTTCATCCAGAATAACATCAGAGTGGATGAGAATGACAAAAAAGAAAGAAAAAGATGGAACAAAAAGGGCGAGAAGGAGTGAAAGCATACCACACTTTAAGAAGGCCACTTGAGTAAAGAAGTGAATGGACGTCACCATGGCCATGAGGTTTTGTCTGATAAAGCAGAGGCAAGGGTGAAAATCAAATAAATAGAAGCACTTTCAGTTAAAAAGTTACTGACATCAATTGAATACAAGAATGCTCATATCTTTAAACCTAGGAAGATTTTTAAGCATAGAATTATCCACCTGAATTCTATATTTATTACGGGGATCCAGAGCAAGGTGTGCTTCATTATCATCTAAACAAGCAACTTTTTCCTGCAAGAAAATCAAGAAATATGTAAGTCATGATACTATGAATTAATTCTTCAGCGAGATCAGTTGCTAACCTGCTTGAGCAGTTTCACTTGTGTGGGTTTCATTCCAAAATAAGAGTTTTTCTCTAAGAGCTCCAGAGTACGCAAATGTGTGTCATCTGACGTCATAATAGCCAGAGGAATATCCACTCGGCAGTCACCTAAATACAAGGAAGCTTTTAGTTGCCAGGTACATCTTTATTGTATTAAGGAAATGTATCACACTTTTAGGTGCCTCGAAACATGATATTTAGCAGGTACCTATACGCATAAAGATATTCTTTTCAGCCAATCCTTTTTTAGCTTGTACTATCTTTGCTAGGCCAAGGAAGACTATTCTTAACACTGTTTTTATCCATAAGCGTTTTTTTGCTTCTACTGCTGCTACTACTACATTACCTCAATCCCAAGCTAGTTTGGGTCGGCTCTATGAACCCTCACTATCCAACAACTTTGTGCATCGGATATAATGTTTAAATTGTTCTTTACATTTTCTTAAAGGTTTCTAAAGAATCAAAATCTTAGCAACTCACAAATAGAAACACTGGCCAATTATTCTTGGAAGCAACATCATAAATCTTAAGCTTGTGACTGGATCCCCTTGCTCAAAAATCCCTCCCAACCTACTTATTGAGCCCCTAACATAACAGTTGAGGGTAATATACCTCACGGGGCTTGGGATTGCCACCTATAATTTGTTGCTTTACTTGGCTAGTGGTTTAGTGAAAAATTGGGATAACACAAGAAGCAGTTTAATAGTAATCCTCATCCCTGATGGATAATTACAAAATCATAACATGCACTTCACCAACCTCCAGCAAGGCTGCAACTGGCTTCTTGTAAAGCAAGAATAGATTCAATATAATGTTGTAAGAAGCATGTCCCTGTAGTTGTTTCTCTAGGAAGGGCCACCTGCAAATAATTAGAATGAATTGTCAGAAGAACTCAATCTTATGCAGCCACAAACCCTTCGATTAGTAGTTACATGGTGAATTGAAAGACTACAACTATCAATCAAGTCGCAAAAGATTCTGCACATTTTGCCTAATGAAAAAATCAAAACAATTTCTAAACCAACCACATGAAAGCTTTATGTGCTCTACCTTTATTCCATTGTACCCAAGACGCTCTCCGAGGCCTCCAGCAACAAGAACAAATGCAGCCTTCCGTGCGTCTTTGATGCCAGCCTCCTCAAATTGAACAAAATTATCGTCACCATAATTCAGAACCTCTCCAGATGGAACCTGCAGAAGTTTATATCCATCTTAGAATGCATCACTAATCTAGAGCAGAGCATCAATGTGTTCTACATTTTAAGTGCATGTTATATAAGTATTAATAAGGTGATCCATTATTTTCCAAATTTTCAAGGTGATCAGAGGAGTGAGCAAGAAAAATGTAATTAAAATCTGACCACATTGAGCATCAGCTATCATATTTCACAAGAAACACAAGGAAATGTGTTGCAAGTTTATACAGAACGCTAGAGATCAAAATGGTTTTTGATCAGAACCTAAGGCTGTCCAAAAAACCATCAGTAGTCAAAGGTTTTTTATAACAAGCTACCAAAACGTATGCTGAGAGGAAATTTAAGTCCAAAAGACTTGATAATCTCAAATCACAAAGCTAAGATTGGCTACACACTATCCACCCTCACTTCTATCCATTTAAAAACTGTGAACATGGTTTTCTTTTGACTCAGAATGGAAACTTCTGCTTCACGAAACTGAGACAGAGTTAGCACTTCAACAACGAATAGTTGGATAACAAGCCTTGTGCAATTTTTATATAAAAAATGAAATGACATCATCTCAATTTCACAAGTCCACATAAAAGAATATTACAGAAAAAAATTACTTTGAAATAAAAAGTTCCAATTTTGAATTAGGAGAGATATATCACAATATCCTGAAATGGAAAAAGAAATAATCAGTTTGGGATTAAAAAGCATGACCTCATTAGTTTGACCTTCAACAAAGGGTTAAAGAACCTAAAAATAGCCAAAATCTGCTAAACTATGCATTTCAATTTGTGCATAGGACCAATAGGCATGGCAACCTAACCAAAGTGAATAAGGTAGTTTTGGAAACTTCTACTAATGTAACATTTAACCACTACTATCTGCTGAAGTTGAACCTTAGAAGCATTTAAGTGGTTTCATATTTTTCTCACACTCCATCTAAAGAATAAATTACTGTAGCATGAATAGTACAAGAGAAAAGTAGCTGCATGAACAGTATTCATGAGATTTGTGAAAGATGGCTTTTCTTTTATAAGCAGCACCAGCACTAATTTCTAACAGACATAAAAACCCGACTGCAACTTTAAGACATTCACCCAATCCAATAACTTAGATAAAAACACAACTTGTGCTGTGTGCTTCTTGATGAAAAAAGTTATAGTTAAACTTGCTTTTTACAGAATGATAATTAGTGAAATAAGTTTTGCTGAAGCAGTAACACAGGATTCAGTTACTTACCGAAGGTGTAAAACCATCATACGGGTTTTTTCCAGCCTTTGAATCAGCTAAAAGCTTCCTAGCAGTGTTAATGTATGCTGCCAACCCCCCAGGATAACTTGAATTAAGTTTAGCAATCTGAAACAGACAATAACACCTCAGTATTCATAAATATTAAATTGAACTAGAAGTGAATACAGGCATAGAAGACATGGAAACAAGCCCAACAGGAAATGATAACATTTCTGGCAGTACAAGAGTGACATGATAAACAGCTGTACAATATTCAACAAAGACAATAAAACTCCTTTTAGGCTACTTTATCGCTTGAATAATTAATCAAGAATAAATACTTCTCATAAATTGCCACATAATCTATTAACTACAAAAGACAAACAAGATCAAGTTTTTATTTGCTGAACTGCAAACCAAAACCTTATCATCCCGAAATGGCGAAATTCACCATGTAAGTTACCACAACTACCTAATGGGAGTTCAACATTGTTTGCGCTGTTCAAATTCAGTTGAAAATCCTAGTTGGTCAGTGAATTATTTAACAGGAAAAAAAAAACAATTCAAAGCCTGTCTCCTGTCCTGACTTGACCTATTGCTCTCTGGGTGACATGCTATATTTCCATCTAAAAGGAACACCGAGATCTCAATATTCCAATCCTGGTCTAGTCTTAGACATCATAGGAGATATCATGGCCATTAATGGAAAAATCGTCCATGTTGGTTCGGTTCCAGGAAGAGATGAATGATTATCCTAGGTGGAGAGTTGCCTAAGCACCATATTTGCAATACCAATTTGACATGTTGCCTGTAATCCAAAATCCACCAGTAATACTGACCACCAACATAGACTCTGTTTTGGGTTTATGGGTTCTTCATTATTAATATTCTCACTCAAACTACTGAGGAGGAAATCACTCTTATCTTTTGGGGATACATTAAATATCCAACAACATGAAAGTAAAAGTCCTGAACGGAGAAGTATAATTACATGGCTCTGATTATTTGGTTAAAAAACAAAAGTCGATCATAGTCTAGCCAGTTTAGCCAATTCATTAAAAAAACAAAAAAAGAAAACCTGATCAAAGAAGGCTCGCTTCTCATCATCATCAACTCCAGGTTCCGCCCAATGCTGAAACAAGTGACTTTGCCCCATCTCTATCAACACTTTCGCCAATTCTACCTAAAATTACACACACATCACTCTCATTCTCTCAATTCAATTCCAAACAGAAAAAAAAACAATATCAATTCGTTTAAATTTCACACAGAATGACAATAAAACAAGACAGACATTGTACAAAGTTAAATCCTTTATAGAAAAAAACCTGTTGAGAGGAGAGAAGAGATAGGTTTTTGTGTAAATTGGGAGCAGTAGAAGCCCAATCGGCACTAATGTTAAGCTTAGAGAATTCATCGGCCGTCGATGTCATACTGCCGTCGCCGATAATTTTTCGTAAAAGCCGACAGGAATGCAGAGCTGGATTGTAAAAAGCAATAGTAGAAGAATAATTGAGAATGATTTTGAATATACCGATAGAGAGAGATCTGGGAGAAAAGGTTGACCAGGTAACCGGAACAAACGGTGAGTGTTCGGTTAGTTACCTCACCTGAGAGATATGGGGATTGAGTAAAGCAAAGCTACTTCTTTTTTTTTTACTTTTTCTATTTATAGGATAGGGAAAAAAAAGTGAAGCAAATTGCAAAAGAGGGGTTATGTTATAAAATTATTTGATTTGGTGTGTTAAGTTATTTTTATTTTCATTAATATTATTAATAATTTGTAACTTCTTTTTTTTTGGTTAATATTATGATTTGCTATGTACCTGTTGTATATACTAATGAAAAATAATACAATTAATATTTGGAAAAATTACGCATATAAGCCAATATATACTAGTTAATTACTTAACATAATTATAGTTTGTCTTAATTACAATTCGCAACCTACTTTTAGTTATAAATACGCGGCTTAACTTTTTTGTTTTGTATAATTCGCACGTTTGTATAATTTGGAATATGTATAATATAATTTGTATAGCTTTTGTATAATTCGGAATTTGTATTATATAACTGTTTACACTTCTGATGTTTGTAATTGTATAAATTCGTTCTTTCGAGTTTATACAAAAAATAACTGAATTATACAAATGTACCCGCAAATTATACAATCCATGAATTATACAAACGAGACAGCTTAAACTGTAGCTACAACCCATAAATATGCAAACTAAAGCTATAAAGCATAATTAAATTTATTATAGTAGCTATTTGCGAAAGTTTCTCTACATAATATCACGTGATGCATTTTATGAGTCAATAATTTTGGCAAGAATTCGTTCATTACATATTTATAACAATTCTAGACGTCTTCATTGATCATGACGGGTATTCCAACAGAACATCAAACATATATTGGATTATGATCTTCCCTTGGTATTATTAGATAATACTAGAGTGAGAGGGATATTTATAATCTGTCTATTTTCTAAATAAAACGGATCCTTATAATATCCCTACAAACAAAAAGTTAAATAGAAAAGGGAAAAAGCTCATCGAACTTTGAGAAAATACGCATTTATATCATTTGTTAAAAAATTGGCTCATCTATGCCATTATTTTTTAGCTCCAATTTTGCAAAACTATTTTTTTACCTCACTAATTCGTCCTATCTAGGAGTACCTCTTTTTATTTATTTATTTACACTCGTTATCTTTGAATCAAACTAATTTATTGATTTAAATAATCCATGAGAGAAGAGAGACTGACAAATCGAATGCTACTTTTGGGATACAAGATATCTATCCTAGTTACTATGAAAGTATTTGAAAATTGTCCAACAAACTGGACTTTTTTTCTTTTCATGGAATTAATCCTCATTTAAACCCAACAATTACCATTCATTTAGTATCCTGAACCTTAATTCGATTCACTATACGAGAAATGTGTATATGTCGATTGAGTGTATGTGATTGCATATCTTATGTATCGCTGGACATAAGTTTACATATACACAACATACAAAATACATATAGATGATGTTGACATGTTGTTGGGGTACAGTTTGTAATTTCAAATACAAGCATAAATATAAAATTTTATTATAAGTACTACAATTTACATGGGAGTGACCATTGCGCTTCTATGAGGCCTATTAGTCTGCCTATACCAAACAACGAATGTCGTACAAAAAAATAAACCCAAAATTACAAAAGTCATTATTACATATAAATAATTCCTACTAGAACTTTTATCGTAGTTGGAGGAGAAGTTGGGAAGAAGAGGTGGTGAAGAGCGTATGCAATTCCCTTGGTATTCTATAATGACGATTGTAATTTTATTCGTGTCATACGTCTCGCTAATATTCGTTACAACAACCATATAATAATAATAATTTGGATGTTGGTTCGCCTCGAATATGCAGTCAATCGAGTGTTTTACACTCAATTTGACGTAGTCTGTTGTAAATGGTTTTGTTATAGGACTTCCATCCATCGCAATTACAATTAAGTTGTGCCTTGCGATCCCAAAGTAAAGTTTTTTACGGATTGCATCGTTCACAATTCTGAGAAGATATTTCTTCCCCGTATCCACTACTATCCTAAAAGTTCCTGTCCAATTTAATTAATAAAAGAACATTAAAATGAGTTCAACAAATAACTCGAGAAAATAATAAGTAAAATCTTGTTGGCCCATATGGACAGAATAAAAAAAAAAGCAATGTTAGAAATAAAACAGAAGAGTCCAACCTAAAAAACTAATCTTATAGATAGGAGAACTAATTTATCTTATAAATCCATTAACATTTAGTCGATGAGGAATAATTAACACATAACACATGCGTTTGTTTCCAAATTATACAAGGCTACAACCCAGTTTGACATAAACTGATCCAAATGAAATTCGTTGACAAATTAAAAGAATTTTTCTTTTTAAAATTTCAATACAATTACAACCTAGTAGCAGTTAATACATCTTTCTGTTATCAAATTCAAGCCCCCACCCACCCACCACCATTACTTGAAAAAAAGCCATGTCTTTTCCTTGGCTATTATAAAAGTCTAATTATCCCTTAAAATGCTCAAAAGAGATCGGATATGAAGATTTTGATTTTTAATAGATTAATTAAGTTTGATAAAAAAAAATGAATTGGACGACTTATACATACCATTGTTTGAACAAGGGTAGAAGTCACCAGGCTGTCCATTGATAGTGAAAGCGTCCGATTTTATGTCACCGCCTGAGTTAATATATTCAAGGAAGACCTCCTTGACATCCTTCTTCCACCATTCACCTGGCGAAATTGTGAAGAATAAAATGTTAGTAAAAGACTTATGATTTTAAAAAAATTACTTAAAACTAAATTATTCAAATATTATTTAACTTATATACCTAAAATGATGGAAATATAGGCATGAGGCTTTGAAAAAGGAAAAGGCTGAGTAATGTGATGGACAACGAAAGTGCCATGAACAGTGGTAATGTTGGCTTTCATGGCCTATTTTTGGAATGTCATTTTTCTTGTCTAAAGAGTTATAGGAGTCGAAATTTTTGAGAAAAAGATGAAGAAGGGTCCTATCTTTTGAAGAATGTAATTATTTTGGAGTCAATTTAGAATCTTTATGATAGATTAAAAGAAGGAACATTTGTCTCACACATTTGACTAAAAAATGAAGTGGGGAAATATATATAGAGGAGAAAGGGGAATAGAGCTCTTTCTATTCATATGCATAAAACTTTAATTCTTCTCAATTTGGATAGAAGTCAAATAAACGGGTTAACTAGATTGAATTTGAGTAGATTATTAAAAATTAGACACAAAGACCATAAGCGTAAAATCATTTTGAGCTGCATATAATACTTTTAAGTTATAAACTTACAGCTTACAATTTTCTATAGATGATTTTAAAAGTTTTTTAAAAAAAATTCTTGTTGTGGTCATATCTATCTTTGTTTTTTCGTTTCATTGATCAATTTTTTATTTGTTTTATAGAAACAGAAAAATTCTCTTATTTAGATAAATTTACTAGTTTTGCATAGAAGATTAGTAATGTTTGAATAACACGTCAGCTACATAACTAGATAAAATTAATTGAGAGCAATAACTACAAAAAATAAATGATAGTGGATGACTGATTTTAGATATTTATCACATTATGTAAGACCATTAAGGTATCACTTTTTAGGAAAAAGAAGAGACATAAAATAAAAACTAAATACAATAAAATTTCTCCTCGTATGAAAACAAACAATTATACTTTATTGTTATCACTATCATATTGATTACACCCATAAGTAGGAAAAAGCAAAAATAAAAAAATAAGAACCAAATAAGTAATACTTTAAAATTAGAAGTTAAAACATTCAAAAAAACTATACAAAAATAGTATAAATTATAAGTTGTCGTGTCTATATGAGATATTGCTAGTATAAGTAGCCTATGTTACATATTTATTAATTCAAGAAGCAAAATTAATTACTCATAAAAAAATTGATTTTTCTCTTCAAAAATTTCCCTCTAGTTTAAACAACTGAGATATAAGACCTAATAACCAAATACCTCTAAGAAAATTCTCTTTCACTATGTCAATTTTGTGATGTGATCTTTATATTTTGGACAAAAATCATACCTCAAGTATAGCTCAAACTTATGGTACATCTTTATGGTATAATTATAAACAAAAAAACATCCTTTAATTATTCTAAACTTTGCAATAAACATCCTTATGTTAACTTTTGTTAAAAACTAACTGTTGAAATAAAAATATGTGTCAAGCATGTGATTTCCCCAAATCCCTAATTGATTTCTCTCAATCTGGATAGAAGTCAAATAAACGGGTTAATTAGATTGAATTTGAGCAGGTTATTAAAAATTAGACGCAAAGGTCATAAGCGTAAAATCATTTTGAGCTTCCTATATAATACTTATAAGTTATAAACTTACAGCTAACATTTTTCTATATATGATTTTAGAAGTTTTTTTTTTTTTTAATTCTTGTTGCATTCATATCTATCTTTGTTTTTTCTGTTTCATTGATCAAATATAATTATTTTTTATAGAAACGGAAGAATTCTCTTATTTAGATAAATTTACTAGTTTTGCATAGAAGATTGGTAATGTTTGAATCATACGTCAGCTACATAACTAGATAAAATTAATTGAGAGCAATAACTACAAAAAATAAATAAGGTGCTGTTTTACTAAATTGTTGTTATTGGTTTACCAGTTTTTCCCCTTGTTATTCAGCTGCTTTCATTTATTTATTTTTAAAATGGTGAGTTTTTCTGCTAGTTAGCAATGAGAAAAAGACACCCACCTTCATAGGCAAATAATATGTTGAATGACAAAATAATAGGTTTCCAACTTGAAGACAAGGCAAACTGCATATGTTGAATGACAAAACACTAGGTTTCTCAACAATATTCCACAACAACTTTACCTCTTTCACCACCAGGAAAACTACCCATACAAATAAAATACAAGGATTAGAACGATGAGTTAATTCCACATATAGACAACCAAACATTAAAGTTCAGAAGTTGCTAAATTTACTTTACAAGGCAATGAGACTTGGAAATTTATATGCAATATGCCCGCAATCTCTTTCAGACTTCATATCAAATAAGTAGGGGACATTTTACATTGCCATAGCAGATCTTGAACATGGTTATTTCTATTTGCCTTTTACAACTACAATACTTCTTTGAGGACCATAATGACAGACAAGAATAGTTGGGCTATACTTCAGGGATGATTTTAGCCCAAAACACCAAATAGTTGATCGAATTCACTGTTAACACAAATGTTATACTTGAACACAATATGGGATTATGAACACAAACTCACTAGAAATTTAACATGTATGCTTGCTCTCTAGAAACTAACAAGACTAGAAGAAAAGAGACCTTTCTCTTGCCTTTTATACTAGTAAAAAAACACAAACATGTACATCTACAAAAACTTTAGATGTCAATTGTCTCAACAGGCAATAAGCACCAGCAAGTTTTTTCAACAAAATCTGATAATTGTCTCAAAATTTTCAATAAATTTGATGGTAACGAGAAAAACAGAAAAAGGTCGGTTACAACGAGCCAACAAACAGCAAAACCAAAGTTTTCATCCTTGTCAACATGAGGAAACCAAGAACTTTTCCACCAACATTCTTTCTCCTAGCCTCTTCATGGTCCATGATATCAGCTGAGGTAGTTGAAGTGCAAGTTGAAGTCAATACGTAAACATCAAAACATAAAAATAGATAATATACAGAGTAAAACTGACTAACAACTAAGACTTATACTACATCTGTGATCGCAGAAAATATCTGCAATTTCATTTGCTTAGTATCAAGTATCAACTACATATCAATCCACAAAGAAACACACTTCTCATGGACAGCAGAGACTCTGTTAGCCAAGCTATAGGATACAAAATTTCTCCTTTGGATAGACAGGAATGCTTCCTTTACAGGAGAGCCTCAACTGCAAAGAGCGCTTGCTCCTTTGGATGGATGGGTCTTGTAAGCATTACAGATGAGTACTCAAGATTTTTACTGCTTAAGAAGAAGTAATAATTTTCAAATATCATTTTTTCCCTTTTGAAACAAAACTACTTTTATCAAATTTCACAATGAAACATTGGTTAAACGCCCATATAGCAAGCCAATTCATGATTCGGCAAAGAAGGAATCAAAAATTAATAATGTCTATTTCACAAGCTAATATGACCATGACTTGACATTCACCCCAACAATCATTTCTGCTCAATTTGGAGATAACCAGAAATGGAGTTCAATGTATTGATTAAGGGAACAAAGTGAATATATTAATTACTATACCTGTCGGGAAGGGAGCAATCTAGCAGTCCATCCTTAAATCTCCTTGACTCCAACATCGAAGCGAGGACTAATGACACCACACTTGTTTAGCCTTCCATTCAGTTCGACAACAATCTTTCCGGACCTATGATCATCGACATACTCAAATTCTCCGATGTAACCTACAGATAGATACCAACAGTAAGAAAATGATAGGGTGATGCTAGCAGTGCATACAGTTAAGAAACTAAATTGATGAAGAGAGATTGAAGGCGAAAATTCTGATTTCTAATACATTAAACAACTTTTACGTACCATTGTTCGAGCAAGGGTAGAAGTCACCAGGCTGTCCTTTCTCTCAGCATTGGATTTGATTTGGAGTCTTGTCACGCTTCCCTTGTTCGTCAAAAGAGAGCAACAGAAAGATTAAACCAGCAGGCCACATGCATAACCCTTATGTGTTAACTCCAAGACCTATTTAACCAATTGATAATTGGGCTGGATCTCAAATAAAACTCTCCAATATTTTAATCAGCCCAATAATCTTAAATGAACCGGTTTCATACACCCCTTCCAACCCATAGGCCCTTATGTAGTTAGTTCTGTTCACAACATATACACCAGATATGTTTTACCCAAATCAAAATGTGAGTCTCTATAATACTTGTACAACTGACTATGAATTATTTAGCAGAATTTAAGCATGATGTACATGAGTTGATTTGTCCTTCAAAATGTATTCCATACTTATATATCAAAAAATGTGTCTCTATAATATTTGTACAACTGATAAGAGGTGTTCTTGTTTTGGATTAAATAAACCGACTTTATCTGGTTTTAGATTTTTAAAAATCGAAAGTATTTGAATTGGTTTTGGTTTGTTCAAAAAAATCAAAGAAATAATCAAACCAAACTAGGGGTGTCAAAAGCGATCGAACCTAAGGTTCAATTCTTGAGCTTGTTGGTTTGGAGGTAAGGAGACACATGATTTGTGTTTGTTCACCAGCCGGCCAGATGCTAAGAATATCCATCATCATTGTTAGGGCTGGAAAATAAAATTATCATATCATGAGCAAAGGGTAGGTGGTTGATACTAGGTCCTCTCTTATTCATGCTAAAGCCAATGAAGTCATTTTGAGAGTTCAAAGTATTGAGTTTGTTTGGAAAGAAATGATAAAAAGAGAAGGTGATATAGGGTCTCCTTGAAGAAGGCACATACATACATGTCTATTACCATTGGCAATTACTGGAAATGTGTCTGTAAATCAAGTCTTTGTCATCAGAATGCAAATATATGGCCATGGTACGCTTTGGTCATATCCAATTTGAGCACTACATTCCCTTCCTAGCTCATTCCTGGGATAATAGATCTTCCTTTGATGAAATCACTTTGATTTGTGCTTGGTAACTTTTGAGAATGCTCTGAGTCCCCATAGGGATCATAGCAATACAAGTATCATGAGTCAACCATTTAGGCAGAAAAAGGAATGTATGGCCTTCACAACCTCAGGTGCAATACAAGACTAATTTGCTGTGAAAAGGCAATCTTTGATCTCTTCTTCAGAAGGAATTGTTAGTATCCTCATGCATCAATCACAGTATCTATGCAGGATATATAGCTCATTCAAGTATCTAACAACAGTCTGTTGCCTTGTACCCAATAAGATTGATTTTCATCCATGATCTTGTTAATCCTTAATGTGAAAGTAGCTAGGCAGTATTAGAGTCTCCCTCATGTGAAAGTAGGCAGCTTTCTGTTTTAACAACACCTTATCTTGGTATCTCTATTATTACACCAAGTATGTATAGACAGCATCTTGGACTCCACAGTAATCTTCTATACAGTTGATTAAGTCGAAACTTTTGTCTATTCACCTTCATTCTCTCTCTCTTATGCATCAACGATTACATTAAAGTCGAGAGGTTTCCTCAAAGAAGTTGTGCACTTAGCATAGACACAAGTGATATGACTTCCTTTCTTTTAGGCAAGCATGAATCAGCAAGGGCCAGGTTTCCTGAAGCCGGCCATTTGGACAGGAACTGTAAATAGTTGTCAAATCCATAGCAATAGTATTACGTTTTCACTATTTTCATTCACAAAATCGATTTGGATTTCGTCAACTTGTGCTCTACTGATTTGGTCTTGTCTGTGATAATTGGTAGTCCAATGGGAGCCGCAATTCGACAAACAAGTGTCATTTCAAGTTAGAAGTGGTTTCAGCTTCTGGCTTAAAATTAGCCTTCCAAGTTAGAAGCTTCATTTGCATATTGCACAGATCGACAAAATTTCTACCATACATACACATTTCCATGGTCAAAATCAATAAAAACATGATATGGTAAATCATATGCTCCGATCTAGTATCCTGAACCACTATACGAGAAATGTGTATATGGTATTCTTACCTATAATGGTATTCTTCCTTTGATTTAGTATCCTGAACCACTATACGAGAAATGTGTATATGCCGATTGAGTGTATGTGATTCTATATCTTAAGTATGGTTGGACATAAGTTTCCATATACACGAAATACAAAATACATATTGTTGGGAGAACAATTCGTAATTTCAAATATAAGCATCAATATAAAACATTATTATAATTTACAAGGGAGTGACCATTGCACTTCTATGAGGCCTACTAGGCCGCCTATACCAAACAACAACGAATGACGTACAGAAAAATAAACCCAAAATTACAAAAGTCATTATTACATATAAATAATTCCTACTAGAACTTTTATCGTAGCTGGGGTGGGAAGAAGAGGTGGTGAAGAGGGTATGTAATTACCTTGGTATTCTATAATGGCGGTTGTAATTTTATTCGTGTCATGCGTCTGACTAACATTTGTTCCTGCAACCATATAATAATAATCTGGCTGCTGGTTCGCCTCGAAGATACAATCCACCGATTGTTGTATACTCAATTCGACATAGTCTGTTGTAAATAGCTTTGTTATACGACTTCCATCCATTGCGACTATGGTTAAGTTGTGCCTTGCAATCCCAAAGTAGAGTGTTTTACTCATTGCAGCGTTCACAACTCTGAGAAGATATGTCTTCCCAGTATCCACTACTATCCTAAAAGTTCCTGTACATTTTCATTAATAAAGGAAAATTAAAATAAGTGCAACAAACAACTCCAAAAAAAATAATAGGCAGAATCGTAAAATATTATAAGTTAGAAATCAAACAGGAGAGTCTAACCCAAAAGACTAGAAGAAAAGAGACGTTTCTCTTGCCTTGTATACTAGTAAAAACACAAACATGTAGATCTACAACAAACATGTACATCTACAAAAACTTTAGATGTCAATTGTCTCAACAGGAAGTAAGCACCAGCAACTTTTTCAACAAAATCTGATAACTGTCTCAAAATTTTCAATAAAATCCCTACTAAATTTGATGATAACGAGAAAAACAGGAAAAGGGAGGTTACAACGATCCAACAAACAGCAAAACCAAAGTTTTCATCCTTGTCAACATGAGGAAACCAAGAACTTTTCCACCAACATTCTTTCTCCTAGCCTCTTCATGGTCCATGATACCAGCTGAGGTAGTCAGTACAATGTACCCGAACTACAAGTTGAAACATCAAAACATAAAAATAGATAATATACAGAGTAAAACTGACTAACAACTAAGACTTGTACTACATCTGTGATCGCCGAAAATATCTGCAATTTCATTTGCTTGGTATCAAGTATCAACTACATATGATGCTTCAATCCACAAAGAAACACACTTCTCATGGACAGCAGAGACTCCATAGGATACAAAATTTCTCCTTTGGATAGACAGGAATGCTTCCTTTACAGGAGAGCCTCAACTGCAAAGAGCGCTTGCTCCTTTGGATGGATGGGTCTTGTAAGCATTACAGATGAGTACTCAAGATTTTTACTGCTTAAGAAGAAGCAATAATTTTCAAATATCATTTTTTCCCTTTTGAAACAAAACTACTTTTTTCAAATTTTACAATGAAACATTGGTTAAACACCCATATAGCAAGCCAATTCATGATTCGGCAAAGAAAAATTAATAATGTCTATTTCACAAGCTAATATGACCATGACTTGACATTCACCCCAACAATCATTTCTGCTCAATTTGGAGATAACCAGAAATGGAGTTCCATATATTGATCAAGGGAACGAAGTGAATATAGTAATTACTATACCTGTCGGGAAGGGAGCAATCTAGCAGTCCATCCTTCAATCTCCAACATCGAAGCGAGGACTAATGACACCACACTTGTTTAGCCTTCCATTCAGTTCGACAACAATCTTTCCGGACCTATGATCATCGACATACTCAAATTCTCCAATGTAACCTACAGATAGATACCAACAGTAAGAAAATGATAGGGTATGCTAGCAGTGCATACAGTTAAGATCAAACTAAATTGATGAAGAGAGATTGAAGGCGAAGATTCTGATTTCTAATACATTAAACAACTTTTACGTACCATTGTTCGAGCATTGGATTTGATTTGGAGTCTCGTCACGCTTCCCTTGTTCGTCAAAAGAGAGCAACAGAAAGATTAAACCAGCAGGCCACACAAGATATAGCATGCTGAAAGTCCAGTGAAGGTGTAAGATTTTAAGTGGCTCCGTGAAGTTGAGGACACAATTACCTGGTGAATGGGCAATGAAGGCACAAAAAAATCTTTGTTTCGTATTTCTTGAAATTTTACCACTATTACAAGAGAAAGTGTTTTCTCTATTCCTAAGCTCAAACTGAAAAAATTCTCTTATTTAGGATGCAAAAATCACATTCGTCTCGCCACACTTGTTAGCTAATTAAGTGAAGAGTTTGAATTGACATAATTGTCAATTCTCCTAAATAATATGTTTTCAATATCAGGCACATCAAGTATTGAATCACCCAAAATAAATTGAAATTGCAATTGCAAGAACTAATATAATAGCTTCTTATATATCAATACAATACAAGCAGTTGGTGCATCTCAGCAAAAACCAGCACCCCCAAACAAAAAATTATAATCCCAGTAATCATCATGAGCATTATGTTGACTTCCTTCATGGTAACATCTATATTGATGAGTTTGAACCAACGATTCATTGGGTTGAACTAGTTGATTATAGCCCACTCCATACAGGACTTGACGCATATGACAAGTGGTGTGTGGATTGCCATCCTGAAAATTACCATTTCCCATGGGTGGACTATATGGTTCACCCGCTGGTGTAAACGCCTGTCCTCCATATCGCACTACCTGCGATCCATTTCTTAATTCATTGAACATGGTCTCCGGCCAAAATCCAATAACAAACAAACCCTGAAACAAAAGATAATAGTCTGCAAAAATAAATAACACCAGAGTTACAACAACTACATATATACTTGCTGATATTAATATTCCAAAGTAATTTTAATTACCTTCATCCTTGTAGATCTGAATTAGCAATTCATAATCATCATACATTGGCCTAGAGATTTTTGGAAAAGCATAATCTATTGGTACAGTAGTGTCAAGTTGAACAAATCCTGGACAAATATTATTGTAACATCCTGTTTTCTGACCGCCATCTGTCTATTTAATTCAAATAAAAATGAAATTTACTTACTCTACATGCTTTTGAATTATTTCTTTTAGAAAAATATCAATTAATTTCTAATAAACTTACTGTCCAATGGGAGTATAACCGAGTCCGGTTATCACCGTATAGTTTTGGATGTACCTAAACCAAACAAACATCATGACTTTAGGAAATCAAATCGTCAAAAAATACTTATTAGGTTCAAATCATTGATTTGAAATAAAAACTTACAATCCATCCGGCTTGTATTTGCTCGAAATTTGTCGCATTATCTGCACTTTGATGAAATATTGTTGCGGAACTATATTGGCCAAGTCCATTTACTTGTGGATTATACAAAGTAACACGGGCTGTGGCACTTGTAAAACTTTTTATTTCTGGCGATGCGTTTATACTAATTCCTGCAAACTGAAGTATAGTGTTACATTAAATTAATTAGAATAACTATCTGAAATTGAATTTGTTGACTATTAATGATAAATTTTGATAATTAAAGAAGTAGTTACATCGATGATATCTTCAGCAAGGGATTCATTTGCCATGCTTAAGGAGGCATCTTTGGCATTTTGGAGTTGTTCTTGTGTCAATCGTCGAATAGGGACCGTTCCAGTCGGACAACCTTTTTTATTCAACCAAAACTCTTCTGATTTAAAATAAATATTTTCATCCTTTTGCAATCGTTTGGCTTTGACTGATCTTTGTTTTTCTAACTCCTTAGCAATTGTCATCTGTTGTTTCGAAAATCCCCATACGTGCAAAAAAAAAGAATGAACTTCAAAGAAAATACAAGTAAAATTATATTCAAGTAAACGTAAAATATTACTGAAAATAAATGCATGTGAGGGTATATTTTAATGACAAGGATAGAGTATAACATTTTTTTTCAAAAAGTTACACTACATATACTATATATTAAACATTAATTTTATACTTCATTATATATTAAATCTTCAACATCTTTAACAAGATTCATGAATTCACTAATTGATTGGATGTTTATATGAAATTGTCAAAGGCTAGTTTATTAAGAATCTGATTTTAATTATGAATTAACTATATCTTATAAAGAAATAGATTGGGGATAACTCAACCCTATAATAAGATAACTTGTGTGGATCTATAACTTGAACTCTTAACATAAATTAGTAACATTTTGGGAAGACATCTTATGGCAATTACTAGTATTAGATTTTTCTTTTTCAAATTGTTAAAAAATGTATACATTATTTATATCAAAATTCATAAATTCACAAGTTTCAAAACTTGATTCCACCTTTGATAAAAATACAAAACGTTGCAAACAACAGAATTGTGTTTTATCAGCTTTTGTTTGTCAAAAGAAAAGAAGAAAAAATCAGTTAAGTTGTATGAGTATAAATCTTGCACCTTGATTCTTTCTTTGTGCGGCATCGGGTGCAAAAGAGTTGGTTGTTTATAAACATCCACACAATCATAAATATCTCCATGAATAGTCTGCAAACATAAATTAATTTTAGTACAAACTATTCATTAAAAAAAGGGCATATAAATTTTGCTATAAAAGATATGAAAATTATACCTCAAGGACGAGATCTGCATTTCGACTAGATCCATAACCTTCAACCAAACAAAAGGCAATGGTGGTCCAAACTAAAATGATGAAGCATAGAGTTGTAAATATCAATGTCATCTTTGTTTTTCATTGTATTTCTAAAATAACTTTTATATATATAGTGCAAAAGAAATGGTTATTTAGGCAAACATGATATGCAATCTGATTATCTAAATCTAAGATTTAAATGATGAATAATATTCAAATATAATTAATAATATTAATTCCAAATTTAGTCATTGTACAAATATTCTCCAAATTAATTAGTATCCACTGAAAGTGGACAATAAAATTATAAATATTTAAATAATAATAACAAAAAAAATTATAGTTAGGATTCCAGGTTTAAAAGATTTGATTTAAATGCCTTTAATATTCTAATATAATGAATAATATTATTACCAATGAATAATATTATTACGAAATTTAGTCATTGCACAAATATTCTCTAAATTAACTAGTATCTTTGATAGTAGACAACAAAATTATTATACTATCAGTTTATTTTTAGAAATATTATATAGTATTTTCATATATTATTAATATTTAAAGAACAATAATAAAATGATATAATACTTTTTTTTTTTAAATAATAATAATATGTGAAAAATACTTCATAATATTTCTAAAAAATAAACAGATCGTGTAATTTTTGATATTTTGCTTTGTCCCGTTGGATTACTAGTTAGTTTCTCTTTTTTGGTACATTCCTTTGACACCCCAATTTTGGACCTCCACATTATAGATTAATCATCGAGCTTCTTCAATTTCAAACGATTTAAAATTATTAGTTTTATAAAAATTCAAAAATAAAATAAAATATAGTTTGCAAGTTATTTTAAATAGATTTGTTATTTATATTGTTTCTATATAATTAGTATATTTTATGAATATTCAAAAATCATCTCAAAAAGATTTTATTTTAATTAAAAATTCAATTAAATTAGTTTAATTTAATTTATATTTATAATTTTAATTTATTTAGTTTAATTATTTTATTTCGTCAATTTAAGTAGCTTGCTAATTAAATCATCGTGTTTAAATTCTAGCCGGATTCACTAAATTAACTCAATTCGACTATGTTTTGAATTCTATATTGCTTAATTCAATCTTCCGACCAAAATTGGGCCAATTCAGCTGACCCATCAGCCCAACACAAATCCAGCAGTCCATTGTATCAATTCCAGTAGCCCACTTCATAATATACAACCGACCCAACCCCAATTCCAATTTTCCTCAATTCACACATTGATTAAGCATTCCAAGTAATCTGTTCTGTGGTTAATGACAGGTTAAATTGAATTGATGCTTTCATTAATTAAGCAACAAGTTAGGCTGAAGTTGTTGCTCGAGTCGTTCAGTTTTTTGAAAGGAATATTGTTTAATTTGATACCTCAAGGTTAGTTTTGTAAAAAGATGAATTGATAACTACTAAATCTTCGCCAAACAGCTACAAAAAGGCTTTGAGAATGATGAAATGTGCTGATCATTGTGTCTCGTTACATTTGTTGACACTCCAGGGGATTTTGCTTATTTAAGATCTGAAGAGCTGTGAGTCTTTACCTTGAATTTCAAATATTGTGTTATTAGATTGCGTTTGGTCATGTAGAATCTATAATCACCTCCAATATTTTCATGACAATTTAAGGGCTTAAAGTTCCAATCATAACGGTTGTAACTAATGAAGGTGGTTCAGGCAGAGCTCTTGCCATCAAATGTGGTTAATGTTCAAAATTTTACGTTACTAGGTAAGTTTGGTTCATTTGTACTTCTTCCATATTTTTGCTTGCTACTTATCAGGCATGTGACAGTTTAAAAATAATTTATCAACCAAAAACATGTTGTTTTAGCTTACACATTGTACATATGTTGCGGCATGGATTTTGTAGTTATTGCTTTTACACTTGTTATATTGTTTCCTTGAATATCTCCATCTTTAATTTTCTGTATCTTTACAAAATATATGCTTCTTTGATCAGTCTTGTATCTTGTGCTTCTATATTATGGAAGTCTTCACAAGCAGCTCCAACCTCCAAAGGTATATATTGTTTGTTGTGAAAAAAATGGTTTCTGATTGAATAGGCAGCTAAGAGCTCAAGAACATTACAGACTTTGGATAGCAGATGCAATTATTCCAGTTAATAGTGTGAACGAAACAATGTTTACCTGGACTTTTAGAAGACGGAAAAAAGATGCAAAACATAAGATTGTCGCCCCTTTATCACTTATGTTGACAAAGTTTTTGATGAAGTAGAGAAGAATTTTCCTCATCCCTTATTTATTTTTTGTGCACTCACAAGTTTCTTGCTTCTTACATGTATAGAAGATCGGATTTATTCGTAAAAATGTATCTTTTGTAAGGTTGTCTACATTTGATTTACTTCTTGTATATGGGTGTGTTATTGCCTTTCTTTTACTGTTGAAATTTATTACTTTTTTTCCAAAAAAAAAAAAAAAGGAGTAGACACAACCTGTATTCTAAGTTAAGCTTTTTTTAAAAAAAAATCCCAGTAGCACTGGAGGTGTTGTATATCATAGCAAAAGTTTAAATACAACACATGGATAGAAACTATCCATCAAAAAGAGAAGCCTAACTAACAAAAAAAAAAATCCTTATCAACTTTAGACCTTATACTCGGGACTTGTCTCTTATCCAGAAAGAGAAGTCATTTTGCGGCCTGGGGAAGTTGTTGAGCCGAAAGATAAATGTTTCTAGTTTGAGAGTTCATCGCCATCTTTGTTAGCCAGTCTGCAAGTTGATTGGCTTCTCTGTAGCAATGCTCAAACTTGATACTAGCAAGATGTAGAATTGAAGAAGTAGCTTCTATGAGCAAGAGGGAATGGTCAGTAGGTTTGAAGG
Source organism: Solanum tuberosum (assembly GCF_000226075.1). Lineage (NCBI taxonomy): Eukaryota > Viridiplantae > Streptophyta > Magnoliopsida > Solanales > Solanaceae > Solanum > Solanum tuberosum. Next base: position 219,394 of record NW_006239473.1, read on the forward strand.
TAACCTTACTCTTTTTCTTTGGCATCTTTTTTGTTTTCTTCCTTGTAATTTTTTCCGTTTTTGTTCTCGACAACTTTAGATGTAAAGACTAGGACTTGTTTGCCTTTGTCGTTGGTATCATGGCCATTCTGTAAATCTCATCATTACTAAGCTCTGTGTTGTTCTGTTCCTGTAGATTAACAGCTTCCTCCATCGCTTCTTTGTTCTTCTTAGCCTCCTTTTCCTTGGCTATAATTTTTTTCCAGAATCCTACAGTTGAACTGATTGAGGCCTAGCAAAATTTAGGAATAGTTTCATATTCCAACTTTTGAATAAAATGGTGAATTGTCATCCTCTAAACCAACCCAGACACTTTCCGGGTGAGATTTAAGCAAGTCCTAGTTTTACTGTTAGTAGCAGCATCCATACCCTGACTATTTGTTTAACAAAGTGCCAAGAATGCATATGGTAAGGCAGTCCCGGGAGAAGAACCCACACCGGGCTTGAAATCCGGAGTCCATTTTTGGAGCCACATTTGCATTCAATGACTCTCTTAAACCAACCGCTAAGGAAAGGGCTGACTTAGAACAAAGTTTTCGTGTTGTTGATTCCTAGGTGTAGCGCTTCTTCCCCTATGCTGCCTATTAGGCTAGTAGAGTAGGATTGACCCGTAATACAGAACCTCTAGGCGTAACCTTTCGCTTAATACTAGAATCGAGAATTGAAACATAGCATCTGAGGTTGCATTAATCGAGGATACACGACAGAAGGTTTGACCTTCCGGCACTGGGCAGGCGTAAGCCCCATACATGGTCTTACGACTTTGCGGAGACCTATGTTTTTGGTAAACAGTCACTGTGACCCCCTTTGTGAGGAGGCACCCCTTCTCCCGAAGTTACGGGGCTATTTTGCCGAGTTCCTTAGAGAGAGTAGGTATTCTCTACCTACCCACCTGTGTCGGTTTCGGGTACAGGTACAGGTACCCTCTTGCTTAACATCGTTCGAGCTTTTCCTGTCATTTGTGAAATCTAGCTAGGAAGAAATTGAAGTTATCGTATACCCCTGCTCCCTTTGTTGCAATTACTTCTTTTAATTTTGATCTAATTCGATCTATTTGGGGCCGGGCCGGGGTTTAAGAAAACGACCGATAATTGTACACTTACACTCATCGGCCGTAATACCGTAGTAGTCTTTAGTTCTGTAATCGAGAAAATGAAATTAATTACTAAAATCATTTGTTTAAAGACAGAGAAGTAGAAAATATATATATGGATTTTCCTCTTTGCACGAGAAGTGAATTACAAAGTATATTACGATAAAATTTGTTCCAGGGTTTTGTTGCTCATGGTCAAATGAATTGATGGGCGTATTTGGTAGTTTTTTCAGCATATATATTCGTCGCAGTTGTTATTCATTTACCCATTAGTGCCACCTCTATTTATTTATCTATGGGTTAATATCGGTCATTAGGTAAATCGAGAAATGTGTATATGATTGCATATCTTATGTATCGCTGGACTAAGTTTACATATACACAACATACAAAATACATAGACGATGTTGACATGTTGGGGTACAATTTGTAATTTTTCAAATATAAGCATCAATATAAAACTTTATTATAAGTACTACAATTTACATGGGAGTGACCATTGCGCTTCTATGAGCCCTATTAGTCTGCCTATACCAAACAACGCATGTCGTACAAAAAAATAAACCCAAAATTACAAAAGTCATTATTACATATAAATAATCCCTACTAGAACTTTTATCGTAGTTGGGGGAGAAGTTGGGAAGAAGAGGTAGAAGAGGTGGTAAAGAGGGTATGTAACTCCCTTGGTATTCTATGATGGCGGTTGTAATTTTATTCGTGTCATACACCTCGCTAATATTCGTTACAGCAACCATATAATAATAATCTGGTTGCTGGTTCGCCTCGAAGATGCAATCAATCGAGTGTTGTATAGTCAATTCGATGTAGTCCGTTGTAAATGGCTCTGTTATAGGACTACCATCCATCGCAATTACGGTTAAGTTGTGCCTTGCAATCCCAAAGTAAAGTGTTTTACTCATTGCAGCGTTCACAACTCTGAGAAGATATTTCTTCCCAATATCCACTTCTATCCTGAAAGTTCCTGTCCATTTTAATTAATAAAGGAAAATTACAATGAGTGCAACAAACAACTCGAGAAAATATTAAGTAAAATCTTGTTGGCCTATATGGGCAGAATCACAATTTTTTTTTTATATTAATTAAGTTTGATATAAATAAACTGAACTAGACGACTTATACATACCATTATTTGAACAAGGATAGAAGTCTCCGGGCTGTCCATTAACAGTGAAAGCGTCCGAATTTATGTCACCGCCTGAGTCAACATATTCAAGGAAGATCTCCTTGACATCCTTCTTCCACCATTCACCTGTGAAGAATTAATCAAATAAAAAGAAAATATATGTTAGTAAAAGACTTTAAGATTTTGAAAGAAATGACTTAAACTAAATTATTCGAATATTGTTTAACTTATATACCTAAAATGATGGGAATATCGGCATGATCACGAGGCATCGAAAAGGGAAGAGCCTGATTAGTTCCGGGTTTTGGATGGACAATGAAAGCGCCATGAACAGTAGCGCGTTGCCAGATGTTCAGGGCATGCCACCATAGCGTCCCTTCCTCGTCGTCAGATATTGTGATATTTTTTCTTACTTTAGACCCTGCCTCAACTAGCCATTCCACCTGATCAAACTTCACGTGTCTACTACCCGTGCCCCTACAACTTCATTTTAGAAAGAAAAAAACAGTCACCAAAAGTAACAACTTAAACAAACAAACAAACAATGAAAAGTAGACAATTTGAATGTACCAAAACATTGTAACGTTGTCCTTCCCTTTGTTTTCAATGTCTAGGGACAACGTTTCGCCAGCACGCGCATATATGGTAGGCCCTGGGAATCGTCCGTTGATAGTAAGAATCTTCTTCGATTGGCAAAGCCTATCGAAAGAAGCTTCTTCAATCTGTGCATGCATACAATAATACAAGATAAAATTGATTAGTACACAACACAAACCATAACTTTAATATTGCAAAGAAAAAACAGACAATACTTACAACGAAATGAAAATTAGTATTGTTTTGTGTTGAAGCAGTGTACTGAACTGCGAAAAATATGATTAATATCAAGCTAGTGTTGATTTTTTGGAATGTCATTTTTCTTGTCTAAAGAGTTAGAGGAGTCGAAATTTTTGAGAAAAAGATGAAGAAGGGCCCTATCTTTTAAAGAATGTAATTATCTGGAGTCAATTTAGAATCTTTATACTAGATTAAAAGAAAGAAGAAGTTGTCTCACACATTTCACTAAGAAATGAAGAGGAGAAATATATATAGAGGAGAAAGGGGAATAGAGCTCTATCTATTCATATGCAGAAAAATTTAGTTCTTCTCAATTTGGATAGAAGTCAAATAAACGGGTTAACTAGATTGAATTTGAGCAAGTTATTAAAAATTAGACGCAAAGGTCATAAACATAAAATCATTTTGAGCTGCATATAATACTTATAAGTTATAAACTTACAGCTTACATTTTTCTATATATGGTTTTAAAAGTTTTTTTTAAAAAAAAATCGTGCTGTGTTCATATCTATCTTTGTTTTTTCTGTTTCATTGATCAAATATAAAAAAATTATAGAAACAGAAAAATTCTCTTATTTAGAAAATTTACTAGTTTTGCATAGAAGATTGGTAATGTATGAATAATATGTCAGCTACATAACTAGATAAAATTAATTGAGAGCAATAACTACAAAACATAAATGATAGTGGATAACTGAAATATAACTAATTTTAGATATTTATCACATTATGTAAGACCATTAAAGTATAGCTCTGAAGGGAAAAGAAAGAGACAAGATAAAAATTAAATTCAATAAAATTTCCCCTCATATGAAAACAAACAATTATACTTTATTGCTATCACTATCATATTGATCACACCCATAAGTAGGAAAAAGCAAAAATTAAAAAATAAGAACTAAATAAGTAATACTATAAAATTAAAAGTTAAGACATTCAAAAATATACAAAAAGTAGTATAAATTATAAATTGTCGTGTCAATATGAGCTATTGCTAATATAAGTAGCCTACGTTACATAGTAATTTCAAGATAGCAAAATTAATTGCCCATAAACAAACTGATTTTTCTTTTAAAAAAATTTCCCTTCTAGTTTAAACAACTGAGCTATAAGACCTAATAACTAAATACATCTAAGAAAATTTTCTTCACTATGTAAATTTTATGATGTGAACTTTAGGCAAATAGTTACTCGGATTCATTGTTTACGCAAATAGTATACTTGAACATAATATGGGATTATAAACACAAACTCACTATCAAACCTTCTTGGTTCATTTTACTAGAAATTTAACATGTATGCTTGCACTCTAGCAGCTAACAAGACTAGAAGAAAAGAGAGGTTTCTCTTGCCTTTTATACAGTAAAAAAACACAAACATGCACATCTACAACTTTAGATGTCAATTGTCTCAACAGGCAATAAGCACCAGCAAGTTTTTCAACAAAATCTGATAATTGTCTCAAAATTTTCAATAAAATCCCTACTAAATTTGATGGTAACGAGAAAAACAGAAAAAGGTCGGTTACAACGAGCCAACAAACAGCAAAACCAAAGTTTTCATCCTTGTCAACATGACTCAATAGAAGAAACCAAGAACTTTTCCACCAACATTCTTTCTCCTAGCCTCTTCATGGTCCATGATACCAGCTGAGGTAGTCAGCACAATGTACCCGAACTGCAAGTTGAAAACCAATATGCAAAGATCAAAACATAAAATAGACTATACAAAATAAAACTGACAAACAAGTACGACTTTTACTCCATATGTGATCGCAGAAAATGTCTGCAATTTCATTTTCTTAGTATCAAGTATGAACTACATATGATGCTTCAATCCACAATATGACTGTTCAGATATTTCTTCAAAGAAACACACTTCACATGGACTAATACAAAAATAACAGCAGATCGAGACTCTGTTATGTCTTGTGTTGTATGTGTCGTGATGCATTCCTCCTCATGCAGCATATCATTATTTCATGGAAATATGAGAAAGTGGAGAAGTACTGTCTTTTTAAGAAAAATAGTTTGACACCTTACTTATATTATTGACCATGCTGAGGTGGCAAGTTGCTTTTCTAACAATGCAACTCGAGGAATATTAATCTTATGTTATGCATGAAGTGAGTAGAGCTTCATGGAGATCGTGTTGGCTATGATGATCCAACCATGGTGACTTACATTGGGCGCATTGAAGGTAGAATTTATCTTTTCATTGGTCATCAGAAAGGTAGAAACACAAACGAAAAACATCATGTAAAACTTTGCAATGCCAACCCCTCATGGTCATGCTTCAACTATTATCATTCATAGCAATATTACTAATTACTATCATTAAGCATTCCAAGTAATCTGTTCTGTGGTTAATAACAAGTTAAATTGAATTGATGTTTTCATTAATTCAAAGTGAAATTAGATTAGCAACAAGTTAGGCTGAAGTTGTTGCTCATAAGCCTCTGAACATGTTCACAGTTATCAGATTTTTGGAGAGTCTATGCAGCGTTCAGGTTTTTGAAAGGAATATTGTTTAATTTGATACCTCAAGGTTAGTTTTGTAAAAAGATGAATTGATAACTACTAAATTTTCGCCGTGCAGCTACAGAAAGGCTTTGAGAATGATGAAATGTGCTGATCATTGTGTCTTGTTACATTTGTTGACACTCCAGGGGCTTTTGCTTATTTAAGATCTGAAGAGCTGTGAGTCTTTACCTTGAATTTCAAATATTGTGTTATTAAATTGCGTTTAGTCATGTAGAATCTATAATCACCTCCAATATTTTCATGACAATTTAAGGGCATGTTTGGGCTGAAAGTTCCAATCATAACAGTTGTAACTAATGAAGGAGGTTCAGGCAGAACTCTTGCCATCGGATGTGATTAATGTTCAACATTTTATGTTACTAGGTAAGTTTGGTTCATTTGTACTTCTTCCATATTTTTGCTACTTAATTATCAGGCATGTGACAATTTGAAGAATAAGAAAAGTTCAAGTCTAAAAATAATTTATCAACCAAAAACATGTCATTTTAGCTTAAAAACGTGGACACATTGTACATATGATGTTGAGGCATGGATTTTGTAGTTATTGCTTTTACACTTGTTGCATTGTTTCCTTGAATATCTCCATCTTTTTTGTATCTTTAAAAAATCTATGCTTCTTTGATCAGTCTTGTAGCCTGTGCTTCTATATTATGGAAGTCTTCACAAGCAGCTCCAACCTCCAAAGGTATTGTTGTGAATAAAATGGTTTCTGACTGAATAGGCAGCTAAGAGCTCAAGAACATTACAGACTTTGGATAGCAGAGGCAATTATTCCAGTTAATAGTGTGAACGAAACAATGTTTAGCTGGACTTTTAGAAGACGGAAAAAAGATGCAAAACATAAGATTGTCGCCCCTTTATCACTTATGTTGACAAAGTTTTTGATGAAGTAGAGAAGAATTTTCCTCATCCCTTATTTATTTTTTGTGCACTCACAAGTTTCTTGCTTCTTACATGTATAGAAGATCGGATTTATTCATAAAAATGTATCTTTTGTAAGGTTGTCTACATTTGATATACTTCTTGTATATGGGTGTGTTATTGCCTTTCCTTTTACTGTTGAAATTTATTACTTTTTTCCAAAAAAAAATAAAGAGTAGACACAACCTGTATTCTAAGTTAAGCCTTTAAAATAAAAAAATAATAACCAGTAGCACTGGAGGTGTTGTATATCATAACAAAAGTTTAAATACAACACATGGATAGAAACTATCCATCAAAAAAATTGGCTAACAACACAAAAGTCAGCTTATTGCCCATCAATACTGCAGCAAAAAGAGAAGCCTAACTAACAAAAAAAAAAATTCCTTATCAACTTTAGACCTTATACTCGGGACTTGTCTCTTATCCAGAATGAAAAGTCATTTTGCGGCCTGGGGAAGTTGTTGAGCTGAAAGATAAATGTTGCTAGTTTGAGAGTTCATCGCCTTCTTTGCCAGAAAGAGAAGTCATTTTGCGGCCTGGGGAAGTTGTTGAGCCGAAAGATAAATGTTTCTAGTTTGAGAGTTCATCGCCATCTTTGTTAGCCAGTCTGCAAGTTGATTGGCTTCTCTGTAGCAATGCTCAAACTTGATACTCGCAAGATCTAGAATTGAAGAAGTAGCTTCTATGATTCTCTTCAACCTGAGCTACTAGCCTTATTTTTCTTAAGCATGTTGATTATCAAAAGTGAATCCAGTTCCATGATGATGTTTGTGTAACCATTTTGTTTACACCATTTGCTTCCAAACCATGCTGCCTTAGCTTCTGCTATGTTATGACTAGAGCACTGCACAGCGATAGAAAATGTCATAATAAGCTCCCCACGTTCATATCTCAGTGCACCTCCTAGTCCTGCTCTGCCATCATTCGTGTTGAAGCTTCCATCAGTGTTTAATTTCAGGTACCCCGAATCAGGCTTCTGCCAGCACACCAGGTTGATTCTAAGAGTGGGTTGCAAATTGATAATATTCTGACAAAGATCACTCCAAGGTAGAGCTAATTTGCATCCTGAGAAAGTTCTAGAAATTGTTGCTTGAACTGTCCATCCCACCAACTGCTCCATTTTGTAGCAATTAAACCTTTTCTGCTTGCCATATCTACAAGAACAAGTTTCCTTCCAAAGAGCCCAACATATAATGATGCGGGTTATATGGAAAACAAGTTTATGTACATTGTTACTAGTTTTTTGGAGCCACCAGGAATTCATAACATGTCAAATTGAAAGTTGAGAATGATTAATACCAAGAGGTCCTCCAATGAAAGTGTTCTATGGTCTATGGTCCGAGCATGTTCTTGCTAAGTGTCTAACAGTACAGTTATGAAAGTGTAGATCCCAAAGATCATTGATAAAAACTCGGTCAAGTCTTTTCCAAATTCTCTTTTTGGGACTTCTGTTAAGTAGATCCTGAATATCCAATATCTGTCAAACCACAATCATCCATACAAATCTGGAGCTCCAAACTTTTACTCATCATGTGAGATTTGCCTCCTAACTTCTCGTTTGGGTCCAAAATAACATTGAAATCCGCTCTGATACATCAAGGACCATTAACTCGCTGATAATCCTTTTCTAAGCTTTCCCAGAGATTCTTTCTTTCAGTTACAGTTCACTTAGCATAAATAGCTGACATAAAAATATTTTGGTTTCCTATAGCCTTTTTCATGTTAAGAGAAATATATTGTTCACCTTCCCAGAGTAGTTCAACTTGATTGTTGTTCCTCCAGAAACACCAAAAGAAACTTTCTGTAACCCTCTATCTTTTGTTTATCAATAAAAGGTTCAAAGATGGCTACAAACTGAATGTTGTTAATTGGACAAGATTTTTTAGCCTGTGAATGGCCCTTTTTGATCTTACTCCCCTTATATTCCAGAATAGAGCACTAATCATCAGAATCAGAATGACAAGGTGATTTGTCCTGAGCCTGTCGTCCCTCGTGTCTCAGCTCTTGTTGTCCCCTGTCAGATTGGAGATTTTCTTCTCGTCTCTTGGGGTTTTTCAATGTTCTGCACAGTATCTGGGCAAGAGGGAATGGTCAGTAACCTTACTCTTTTTTGTTTTCTTCCTTGTAATTTTTTCCGTTTTTGTTCTCGACAACTTTAGATGTAAAGACTAGGACTTGTTTGTCTTTGTCTTTGGTATCATGGCCATTCTGTAAATCTCATCATTACTAAGCTCTGTGTTGTTTTGTTCCTGTAGATTAACAGCTTCCTCCATCGCTTGTTCAACACTATTAAATTAACAACTTCCTTCATCGCTTCTTTGTTCTTCTTAGCCTCCTTTTCCTTGGCTATAATTTTTTCCAGAATCCTACAGTTGAACTGATTGAGGCCTAGCAAAATTTAGGAATAGTTTCATATCTAACTTTTGAATAACATGGTGAATTGTCATCTTCTAAACCAACCCAGACACTTTCCGGGGGAGATTTAAGCAAGTCCAATTCCACTCTCACCGGCCTAGTTTTTCTGTTAGTAGCAGATTCCATATATAGAGCTGACTATTTGTCTAACAATGTACCATATGGTAACGCAGTCCCGGGAGAAGAACCCACACCGGTGAAATAGGAATATCTTCCTCCAGCTTGAAATCCGGAGTTCATTTTTGGAGCCACATTTGCATTCCATCAAGTTCAAAAACTCTTTTAAACCAAACCACTTTGAAATCGTCATCATTTGTGAAATCTAGAAAGTATATTAGGATCAAATTTGTAGTTGTTGTTCCAGAGTTTGGTTGCTCATGGTCAAATGAATTGATGGTAGATTTTTCAGCATATATATTTGTCGCAGTTGTTATTCATTTACCCATTAGTGCCACCTCTATTTATTGATCTATGGGTTATCGGTCATTAGGTAAATTGATTCACTATACGAGAAATGTGTATATGTCGATTGAGTGTATGTGATTGCATGTCTTATGTATAGCTGGACATAAGTTTACATATACACAACATACAAAATACATAGACGATGTTGACATGTTGTTGGAGGTACAATTTGTAATTTTTCAAATATAAGCATCAATATAAAACTTTATTATAAGTACTACAATTTACATGGGAGTGACCATTGCGCTTCTATGAGCCCTATTAGTCTGCCTATACCAAACAACGAATGTCGTACAAAAAAATAAACCCAAAATCACAAAAGTCATTATTACATATAAATAACTCCTACTAGAACTTTTATCATAGTTGGAGGAGAAGTTGGGAAGAAGAGGTGGTGAAGAAGGTATATAATTCCCTTGGTATTCTATAATAGCGGTTGTAATTTTATTCGTGTCATATGTCTCGCTAATATTATTCACAACAACCATATAATAATAATCTGGATGTTGGTTTGCCTCGAAGATGCAATCAATCGAGTGTTGTCTAGTCAATTCGACGTAGTTTGTTGTAAATGGCTCTATTATAGGACTTCCATCCCTCGCGATTACGGTTAAGTTGTGTGAGGCGATCCCAAAGTAAAGTTTTTTATGGATTGCAGCGTTCACAATTTTGAGAAGATATTTCTTCCCAGTATCCACTACTATCCTAAAAGTTCCTGTCCATTTTAATTAATAAAAGAACATTAAAATGAGTGCAACAAATAACTCTGAGAAAATAATAAGTAAAATCTTGCAGGCCCATGTGGACAGAATCGCAAAAAAAAAAATGTTAGAAATCAAACAGAAGAGTCCAACCCAAAAAAAGTAGTTTGATAGATAGAAGAACTGTTTTATAGTCGATGAGGAATAATTGACACGTAACACATGAGTTTGTTTTCAAATTATACAAGGCTACAACCAAGTTTGACATAAACTGATCCAAGTGAAATTCGTTGACAAATTAAAAGAATTTTTCTTTTTAAAATTTCAATACAATTACGACATAATAACAGCTAATGCATCTTTCTTTTATCAAATTTTAAAGCCCCTCCCACCATTACTTGGAAAAAAGCCATGTCTTTTCCTTGACTATTATTAATGTCTAATTAAAGAGATCGGATACGAAGATTTTAATTTTTATTAGATTAATTAAGTTTGATATAAATAAATTGAACAGGATGACTTATACATACCATTGTTTGAACAAGGGTAGAAGTCACCAGGCTGTCCATTAACTGTGAAAGCGTCCGATTTTGTGTCACTACCTGAGTCAATATAGTCAAGGAAGACCTCCTTGACATCCTTCTTCCACCATTCACCTGGTGAAATTGTGAAGAATTAATCAAACAAAAAGAAAATATATGTTAGTAAACGACTTAAGATTTTGAAAGAAATTACTTAAAACTAAATGATTCGAATATTATTTAACTTATATACCTAAAATGATGGGAATATCGGCATGATCATCAGGCTTTCCGGGTTTTGGATGGACAATGAAAGCGCCATGAACAGTGGCGCGTTGCCAGATGTTCATGGCATGCCACCATAGCGTCCCTTCCTCGTCGTCAGGTATTGTGATATTTCTTCTTACTGTAGACCCTGCCTCAACTAGCCATTCCACTTGATCAAACTTCACGTGTCTACCCATGCGCCTACAACTTAATTTTAGAAAGAAAAAAACAGAGTCACCAAAAGTAACAAAATCAATGAAAAGTAGAATTTCTTGATAATTTGAATGTGTACCAAAACATTGTAACGTTGTCCTTCCCTCTGTTTTCAACGTCTAGGGCCAACGTTTCTCCAGCCCGCGCATATATGGTAGGCCCTGGGAATAGTCCGTTGACAGTAAGAATCTTCTTCGATTGGCAAAGCCTATCGAAAGAAGTTTCTTCAATCTATTGATAGTACAAGATAAAATTGATTAGTACATACACAACACAAACCATAACTTTAATAATGCAAAAAAAAAACTAAATGAACAGACAATACTTACAACGAAATGAATATTATTATTGTTTTGTGTTGAAGCAGAGTACTGAACTGCGAAAAATATGATCAATACCAAGCTAGTGTTGATTTTTTGGAATCTCATTTTTCTTGTCTAAAGAGTTAGAGAAGTCGAAATTTTTGAGAAAAAGATGAAGAAGGCCCCTATCCTTTCAAGAATCTAATTATCCTGGAGTCAATTTAGAATCTTTATAAAATATTAAAAGAAAGAAGCAATTGTCTCACATATTTCACTAAGAAATGAAGTGGAGAAATATATATAGAGGAGAAAGGGGAATAGAGCTCTATCTATTCATAAGCAGAAAAAAAGAGTTCTCTCAATTTGGATAGAAGTCAAATAAACGGGTTAACTAGATTGAATTTGAGCAGGTTATTAAAAATTAGACGCAAGGGTCATAAGCGTAAAATCATTTTGAGCTTCCTATAATAATACTTATAAGTTATAAACTTACAGCTTACATTTTTCTATATATGGTTTTAAAAGTTATTTTTTAAAAAAATAATTTGTTGTATTCATATCTATCTTTGTTTTGTCTGTTTCATTGATCAAATATAAAAAAAATTATAGAAATAGAAAAATTCTCTTATTTAGATAAATTTTCTAGTTTTGCATAGAAGATTGATAATGTTTGAATAATACATCAGCTACCTAACTAGATAAAATTAATTGAGAGCAATAACTACAAAAAATAAAGGCATAATACATAAAGAGGACCTTTAACTTGGCATCAATTCACAACTATGACCCTAAACTTTGCCAATGCACAAGTAGGCACTTTAACTATCACAAATTTAAACAATTAAACACTTGTATATCCCAGGCAAAGTGTGTGATATACAAATGCTTCTACATGGCTGTCAACTAATTAAAATAAATACACGTGAATTTTTCAAATTAAAAAACTGAAAATAAATATCAATTAACAACTCTGACCCTATGCTTATAACGGACAACAACGTTTTCCTCTTTCTTCTCTACAAAATCCTAACCTAAGTTCCCACATTTCATCCTTCGAATCAAAGGTAAAATTGTTCAAGAAATTGTGAAGAAGGAGAGGAAAATGGCAAAAAGCTGTTAAAGAAATTAGAAAGAAGAGAGTAAAGTGAGATTTTGATTTAAAAAAGGATATATATATATATATGAAAGAGATTCATTAAGGGTAGAAGTGTCATTTAAGCATAAAAAAAGGTTACTGTTGGGGCCTTTATTTTTACCACTGACGCGCCTAATTGAAGTGTGTTTCACGCACTTTGCCATGTAGGATTAGAGTGTTTAATTGTTAAATTTTTGAATAGTTGAAGTGCCTACTTGTGCAATAGCAAAGTTTAAGGTCATAGTTGTGAATTGATGCCAAGTTAAAGGTCCTCTTTATGTATTATGCCAAAAATAAATGATAGTGGATGACTGAAATATAACTAATTTTTAGATATTTATCACATTACGTAAGACCATTAAGATATCACTTTTTAGGGAAAAGAAGAGGCATTAAATTAAAAATAAATTCAATAAAATTTCCCATCGTATGAAAACAAACAATTATACTTTATTGCTATCACTATTTTATTGATCACACCCATAAGTAGGAAAAAGTAAAAATAAAAAAATAAGAACCAAATAAGTAATACTTTAAAATTAAAAGTTAAAACATTAAAAAAACTATAAAAAAAAATAGTATAAATTATAAGTTGTCATGTCTAGATGAGATATTGCTAATATAAGTAGCCTATGTTACATATGTAATTCAAGAAGCAAAATTACTTGCTCATAAAAAAAAAACTGATTTTTCTCTTCAAAAATTTCCCTCTAGTTTAAACAAATGAGATATAAGACCTAATAACCAAATACCTCTAAGAAAATTCTCTTTCACTATGTCAATTTTGTGATGTGATCTTTACATTTTGGGCTAAAAATCATACTTCAAGTATAGCTCAAACTTATGGTATAATTGTAAACAAAAATATCCTTTAATTATTCCAAACTTTGCAATAAACATTCTTATGTTAACTTTTGTTAAAAACTAACAGTTGAAATAAAAATATGTGTCAAGCATGTGATTTCCCCAAATCCCTAATTGATTTTCTCTCAATTTGGATAAAAGTCAAATAAACGGGTTAATTAGATTGAATTTGAGCAGGTTATTAAAAATTAGACGCAAAGGTCATAAGTGTAAAATCAGTTGGAGCTTCCTATAATATTTATAAGTTATAAACTTACAGCTTACATTTTTCTACATATGATTTTAAAAGTTTTTTTTAATTCTTGTTGCGTTCATATCTATCTTTGTTTTTTTTTTTTTGTTTCATTGATCAAATATAAAAAAATTATAGAAACATAAAAATTCTCTTATTTAGATAAATTTACTAGTTTTGCATAGAAGATTGGTAATGTTTGAATAATACGTCAGCTACATAACTAGATAAAATTAATTGAGAGCAATAACTATAAAAAATAAATAATAGTGGATAACTGAAATATAACTAATTTTAGATATTTATCACATTATGTAAGACCATTAAAGTATAGCTCTGCAGGGAAAAGAAAGAGACATAAGATAAAAATTAAATTCAATAAAATTTCCCCTCGTATGAAAACAAACAATTATACGTTATTGCTATCACTATCATATTGATCACACCCATAAGTAGGAAAAAGCAAAAATTAAAAAATAAGAACTAAATAAGTAATACTATAAAATTAAAAGTTAAGACATTCAAAAATATACAAAAAGTAGTATAAATTATAAATTGTCGTGTCAATATGAGCTATTGCTAAAAAAATTAATTAATTGTTTAAACAAACTGATTTTTCTTTTCAAAAAAATCCCCTTCTAGTTTAAACAACTGAGCTATAAGACCTAATAACCAAATACATCTAAGAAAATTCTCTTCACTGTTTACGCAAATGGTATACTTGAACACAAACTCACTATCAAACCTTCTTGGTTCATTTTACCAGAAACTTAACATGTATGCTTGCTCTATAGAAGCTAACAAGACTAGAAGAAAAGAGATGTTTCTCTTGCCTTTTATACTAGTAAAAAAACACAAACATGCACATCTACAACTTTAGATGTCAATTGTCTCAACAGGCAATAAGCACCAGCAAGTTTTTCAACAAAATCTGATAATTGTCTCAAAATTTTCAATAAATTTGATGGTAACGAGAAAAACAGAAAAAGGTCGGTTACAACGAGCCAACAAACAGCAAAACCAAAGTTTTCATTCTTGTCAACATGACTCAATAAAAGAAACCAAGAACTTTTCCACCAACATTCTTTCTCCTAGCCTCTTCGTGGTCCATGATACCAGCTGAGGTAGTCAGCACAATGTACCCGAACTGCAAGTTGAAAACCAATATGCAAAGATCAAAACATAAAATAGACTATACAAAATAAAACTAACAAACGAGTACGACTTTTACTCCATCTGTGATCGCAGAAAATGTCTGCAATTTCATTTGCTTAGTATCAAGTATGAACTACATATGATGCTTCAATCCACAATATGACTGTTCAGATACTTCTTCAAAGAAACACACTTCTCATGGACTAATACAAAAATAACAGCAGATCGAGATCTGTTAGCCAAGCCATAAGATACAAAATTTCTCCTTTGGATAGACAGGAATGCTTCCTTTACAGGAGACCCTCAACTGCTAGCATCTACAAAGAGCGCTTCCTCCTTTGGACGGATGGGTCTTGTAAGCATTACAGATAAGTACTCAAGATTTTTACTGCTTAAGAAGAAGCAATAATTTTCAAATATCATTTTCTCCCTTTGAAACAAAACTACATTTTTCAAATTTCACAATGAAACATTGGTCAAACGCCCATATAGCAAGCCAATTCATGATTCGGCAAAGAAGGAATAAAATTAATAATGTCTATTTCACAAGCTAATATGACCATGACTTGACATTCACCCCAACAATCATTTCGGAAGCTAGAAGCAATGCTCAATTTGGAGATAACCAGAAATGGAGTTCCATATATTGATCAAGGGAACAAAGTGAATATATTAATTACTATACCTGTCGGGAAGGGAGCAATCTAGCAGTCCATCCTTCAATCTCCTTGACTCCAACATCGAAGCAAGGACTAATGACACCACACTTGTTTAGCCTTCCATTCAGTTCGACAACAATCTTTCCGGACCTATGATCATCGACGTACTCAAATTCTCCAATGTAACCTACACATAGATAACAGTAAGAAAATGATAGGGTGATGCTAGCAGTGCATACAGTTAAGAAATTAACATACCATAGGGTGATGTCATTCATTTAAAAGAGCAATCAAAAACTTAATACATCCACTTTATTGTCTTCTAGTGGTAAAAATATGAATTACCTATAAGATTGTGTTCAAGTTATCAAAACAAATAAAAAGAATTTGTTCAACAATGAAGAAACAAGAAAACTGAGTCAGTGAAAGTATGACAGCTTGGATCACGATCATATGTAATATCGGGAGGATCTTATTCTTCCTTTTGTGATTGAGGACTTGTTGTCTTTTCAAGGTAGCAGGCAACAAAAATATGTAAACACTTGCTTGGTATATGGTTTGAGCTCAAGATTGCCCCAACAGCAGGTGTTGGCGGAGGGAGCCATGATGGCAAGGCAGAAATGAAGTCTACCAAATCTTTCATATTCTTATATGAAATACCATCAATCTGCATACCAGAAACTATGCTTTACTGCATGTCTGCTACTCTTTTCTTCACATCTTTGCCTTCTTCACTTAACATGAGTTTTCTTGCTGTTTTCTCTATGACCATTTTTTCCATAACCTCCCATTCAAACCCAATCTTGTATATTTGGATCAGAGACCTTACGTTCACTAATTGGTCTGCTAGAAATGGTCTGCATATCAAAGGGACTTCATCCAAAATACTTTCAAGCGTAGAATTCCAACCACAATGAGTGAAAAAGTCTGCTACTGCGGGATGTGCAACCACCTGTTTTTGTGGACTACCTGACGACTTGCTATGCACGACTACATGTTCAAGTAATTTATGCACGACTACCTGTTCAAGTAATTTATGCACGACTATCTGTTCAAGTAATTTATGCATGACTACCTGTTCATTCATCAAGGTTGCTACGTGTGAGGCATCTTTTGCTTAGCTCTACTAATTTTATTTGCTTGACTACACTTCTAGAATGAGAAAATTGCATGAACACAATTTGACAAATGATTAACTACCCCTTTAACTGCAGATAGGCAAGAAGATACTACACCAATCAATTCTTTAGAGACACCTTACTCTGCACAATTCAGTCTCAACATTTGATTTCTCGCTACCATCTGTACAAAGAGCTTCTCCTTCCTTCTCTTCACTTGGTGTTTGTCACTGTTAAGGTCACCAAATTATAAACATAGGCACCGGATAAGTTAATTTTATATTCGATTATATATATGAATTAGAGTCGAAGAATTGAAGAAAAGAAGACTATACTAAGGTTGATGTAAGGAAATGAAAAATATACCTTCTCCCTCAGTTTTACATTTTCAGCAGCAAGGATTTTCTCCAGGATTCGTAAGAAAGTGAAGCATTAAGCAAACAAGTAGTAAAGCAGTTGAAAATTCTACGATAGAGACATTCACATTCAACAAAGAAAGGCCTATAGTCTATAGATAGATTGTTATTTTTTTTTACCTTTGTGTGAATTAAAGCTCAAAATATATCAGTCAATGTGGCCTTACCTTTTCTTTTAGTCGCTCAACCTGCTCCTTAAAAACTTGAACCTTAAAAGAACAAGATAAGATAAATGTCAAGTTTCCGAGACTTATAAGAAGAATAGATCATTTCTAAGACTTCGAGAAGAAACCTTTCGTGACCGAATGGTGCTGACAGTCTATTCCAACTGTTTTTCTATCTGTTGTACTTCTTGAAGGGTACGTGACAGCAGACCTTCTCTCAAGAATTTCCTGACGGAAATTTCATTTGTTTAAGAAGCATCTTTAAAACTTACTAAAAAGGGAGAGAAATGACAATGCAACAACTTCTGGAGTAAGGTTTAATTGAACCTTTTCGATGTTTCAAGGAGCTCTATCTTCTTCATTAAATTTGCTGCATTGTTGTGTAAGCTACAGTAAAACTTTATTAACTTTCAAGAAACTACTAGTTGCTTTCTAATTCATCCTATACAGAGGAGACACGAAACTCGAATCTACCTGCAGATGTTGTTCCCCAACTTGGTTTTCAGGTTGAACTCTGTCTTAAGTATGCCTCTTATAGCGCTCTATTATCTCCTGCGTGCTGCGTAATTCTCCCTGTTACTCTTTTTCCGTTACATTTGAATAGTAAAACCATAACTTAGCTCTACTATTTCTATTTGCTTGACTACACAGAAAATTGTTCATTTATCAATATCGACAAGGATTTGCACAACTAAAAAGTGTTAACACTGAAAAGAAACAAAACTGGAAAGTTCATCAAGCAAAGAACAACAAAAAGAGGAGAGATATGAAAGTTTTCAATTCACATGGAATCGAAATCTGGAAGTACAAATATTCACTTGATTCAACAAAAGACATGAAGTGGAGAAATCATGAATAGCATCGGGATTTTTATGTTCTTACCTCACTTTGACTACTGATCATGAAATAGAGAACTTTAAATCCTCCTCTCGAGCTAAACATAGAAGAAAGCAAAAAATGACTATTATATACAGTTTTACACTAATCAAATCAACTCAAGTTTTTGAAAAGTGAAATCCGAAGGTTGTCAAAGTAACGTTGACAGAAAATACCAACATTGCAACAAAAGAAATTAAAAACTGAAAGATATTCCTGACCAGAAGCAGTAGATCAAGTTTTTTCTAGATATTTTGTCAAACACTTTGTGGATCTAGTAACATTCCTTATCTTATGAACAAATTTAAACCAAATTATAAGAAAATTGAAGATAAAAGGCATATTTATTAGCTGATAGCACATGCATGTATACATTACCAGCGAGAAAGAGAGATCAAATAAGAAAAACATTCAAATCGAGATTCATCAGTAGGTTGCTGAACTTCAGAAGAAAATTAAAGAGAGAGATTACCCGTTGGAAGTAGAAGAGCGAGCAAACTGAAAGAATGAGAAATTGTTGGTGCTTCAGACTAAAACCGTCGTATGTAGCCATGGAAGGAGGCTTGCTGATGCTTGAGAGAAATTTGGTGAATCTCAAGGCAATCGCTTCAGATGGAATGGAAAAGAGTGACGAGACATTTAGAATTTGGGGACTGAAATTGAATTTGGGTATTGAATGTTTGGGAATTTTATTTAATTGAAAGGAATCTGGTTGTATTTTAAATTTTTTTAAGTAATCGTCATTAAAGCTGAGACTAATTGTTGTTAAAGGGTCAACTTAATTTGTTGTAGTGCATGCTTCTGCATAACAATGAGGATCTTGATGATGACTTTTGATGAAGGTCTAATCATGACCTGACGCTTTCCCCTCTTTTCAGCATTGTACATGCTCTTGATTCAACAACCAATCGATTGTTGTATACTCAATTCTACGTAGTCTGTTGTAAATGGTTTTGTTATAGGACTTTCATCCATCATGATTACAGTTAAGTTGTGCCTTGCGATCCCAAAGTGAAGTGTTTTACGCATTGCAGCACTCACATTACAGGAGAAAGTGTTTTCTGTCAGGAATTTTTTTATTTCTAAGCTCAAACTGAAAAAATTCTCTTACTTAGGATGCAAAAATCACATTCATCTCGCCACACTTGTTAGCTAATTAAGTGAAGAGTTTGAATTGACATAATATGCTTTCAATAACAGGCACATCAAGTATTGAATCGCCCAAAATAAATTGCAATTGCAATTGCAAAAACTAATATAATAGCTTCTTAGTTTTATATATCAATTAAATACAAGCAGTTGGTACATCTCAACAAAAACCAGCACCCCCAAACAAAAAATTATAATCCCAGTCATCATCATGAGCATTATGCTCACTTCCTTCATGGTAACATCTAGATTGATGAGTTTGAACCAACGTGTAATTGTCTGATCCAGTCAACATGATTCCAATCGAAAGCGAACTAGGAGCATCTGATGGATATATATAGAGAGGGTGATGATAATCAATTGTAGTTGTAGCGTTCGCAGAAGCATTTCCCCTCATGAATCCTAAATCTGGCAGAAAACCTAGCAAAAAATTGGTAGAAAATTGAGTAAACTAAGCGAGAACAAGCACACAATCCCTCGAATTCTTCACAGCATATGAGCAATCCCCTCGATTTGCACCTGTCATGGCTTTGATACCATGTCAAATTACTGAAGGTGTATGAATCAACATACCAACAATGGAGAGAAACATTGAAGGAGAGAAAGAGAAGACAAATATGATAATAGAGAGATAATTTGGAGAAAAGGAGCAGATCGTTTCATTCAGCAAAAGCTTACACATATATAGATACATAAGGTGGTGTCAAATCCCTTAAATCCTGGAAACTGTCTCCCTATTTTGTGCTTAAATAAAGATCCACCACATATTACAATATCTTCTACATTCTAGAACTTTGTATTAAAATTAATTCAAAAGTTATACCAAAAATATCAAGACAAAAGTACTAACATGACAGCACTTAGCATCACATACAAAAACAACAACCTTCATCACTCCTCCTTGATGCAAGTGTTGTTGGATACTCCAAGCTTAGCTCTAAGAAGCTCAAATCTTTGTTTCTGCAGTGCCTTGGTAAAAATATATCAGCTAGTTGATTTTCACCACAACAATACATAATATGAACTTCATTTTCCCTTTCAGCTTCTCGAATGGAATGGTATTTGATTTTAATGTGTTTAGTCTTTCCATGAAAGACTGGATTCTTTACCATGGCAACAGCAGATTTGTTATCACAAAGGACTTCAGTTGCTTTGCTTGGATGAAACCCCAAGTCAATCAAGATTTTTCTCAACCATAGAGCTTGATTAACAGCACCGGAGGCAGCAACGTACTCTGTTTCAGCTGTTGATTGAGCCACGGACCCTTGCTTCTTTGTGCACCAGCAAATGACACCTGATCCGAGAGTGAAACAATATCCTGAAGTGCTTTTCATGTCGTCTTGCGACCCAGCCCAGTCACTATCAGTAAACCCCAATAATTTCATAGATATGGTTCTTTTATAAAACACACCATAATCAATGGTGCCTCGAATGTACCTCAAAATTCTTTTGGCTGCTCTGAGGTGAATTTCAGTTGGTAAATGCATAAACCTTAATAGCACACTTGTTGCATACATAATATCAGGCCTTGTGTCTGATAAATACAACAGGGAACCAATCAAACTTCTATAAATTAAAGCATCGACCAAACCAGACTCATCCTCATTCATCAGTTTCTTTCCTTGAACTGCAAGGGTACTTACTGGTTTGCATTTGTCAAGACAAAACTTCATCAATATTTCGGTAGCATATTTCTTCTGAGAAACAAAGATTCCTTGAGAAGATTAATTAACCTCCATTCCCAAGAAATAAGTCATTTTTCCCAGATCATTCATTTCAAAGACCTTCTTCATTTGCTCCCTGAAGTCTTTGATAGACTGTGTGCTGCTGCTAGTCACCAACAGATCATCAACATAGAGAGAAACTACGAGAAAATCATCACTTTGAAGTCTAATATACAGGGTTGTTTCATTGCAGCTTCTCTTAAACCCCAAATTCAGTAAGTAGCTATCGATCCGTGCATACCAGGCCCTAGGTGCCTGTTTCAAGCCATAAAGAGCTTTTCTTAACAAATATACCCGGTCCTCTAAAACCTTCAGGCTGCTCTACATAAATTTTCTCTTCAAGGTACCCATTAAGGAAGGCAGACTTAACATCCAATTGAAATACTTGCCAACCTTGGTGTGCTGCAACTGTAAGTAGCAATCTAATGGTATCAAACCTTGCAACTGGTGCAAAGGTTTCATGAAAATCAATTCCATGCTGTTGCGCATACCCCTTTACAACTAGCCTTGCTTTGTACTTGTTGAGTGTGCCATTTGAATTCAGTTTAATCTTGAACACCCATTTAGTTCCAAGAGCCTGCTTGTCAGGAGGTCTAGGTACAAGTACCTATGTATTATTCTTGTTAATCATATTGAGCTCCTCCTCCATGGCTGCCCTCCATTCGGGAATTTGCAATGCATTGTCTACATTTGTTGGCTCCAACATAGCGACATTGCATCTGCTATATATATCTTCAATGGATCTGGTACATCTTACTGCAAAATCATCAGAGTCCTCCTCTTCTTCTAGAATCAACTCTTCTTCTTGGGCACTTTATTCTTGATTAGTGATCTGGAAAGAAGAAACAACCATCTTCTTCCAGTCCCATGCAGCATCCTCATCAAATTTAACACTTCTACTTACATGGATTTGTTGTGAAATAGGATTTAAAATTCTATATCCTTTAGAAGTGCTGTTGTATCCCAAAAATATTCCAACTTCAACTCTTTGATCAAGTTTATCCCGTTTAACGTCAGGAATATAAGAGTAAGAGATACAGTCAAATCCTTTAAGATGAGCAACTGATGGCTTGGTTCCAATCCATGCTTCGTATGGAGTCTTTCCTTCAACAGTTCTCGTCGGCAATCTATTTTGTAGATAGACAGCGGCATTTACAGCTTCAGCCCATAGCACCTTACGCAGACCTTTCTCAAACAGAAGACACCGAGCCATATTTATAATGGACCTATTTTTTCTTTCACTTACACTGTTTTGTTGTGGTGTGTAAGTGACTGTAAGTTGATGATGAATTCCTGCTTTCTGAAGAAAATCCTTGAATTGATTGGAAGTGAACTCGGTCCCATTATCAGACCTTAAGATTTTTATCAAAGAGCCACATTGGTTTTCAACAGTTGCTTTAAACCTTTGAAACGCAACAAATACTTCATATTTATGTTTCAGAAAGTAAACCAAACAAAACCTCGTAAGGTCATCAATGAATAAAAGAAAATATTTGTTGCCGTTATAAGAAGGAGTGCTCATAGGTCCACACAAATCAGTGTGTATTAGTTGGAGCTTTTCAGTAGCTCTCCAGGCTTGATTAATAGGAAATAGTGATTTGACAAACCCCACATACATTAGAGGTTTCATTTATGGAAGGCATATCTGCCACAAGATCCTTATTTTGCATCAATTTTAAAGATTTAAAATTGATGTGACCAAGCCTCTTATGCCAGACATAAGTTTCATCTTGAATGCTGACATAAGCTCCAATGTCGGTATGTTTCCAATCAAGAGGGAAGCTTCTGTTGTTCATTTTGACTGAGAGCAATTTTATACCAGTTGGATCCATGATTTCACATGTTTTATCTTTAAATAACAGGGCATAATTTTTATCAAGCAATTGGCCAACACTGAGAAGACTTTGGCTAATTTCAGGAACAAATAATACATCAGATATAATCTTCATACCTGAGGGAGTTTGAACAGCAACTGCTCCTTTGCCCGTTGCATCTACAAGTCTGCCATCTCCAAGTCTGACTTTGGAGAAATATTTTTTTTCCAGCCATTCAAAAATGTTCAAGTTAGTTGTCATGTGATGCGTGCATCCACTATCGACAAGCCACACATCATGATCTTGAGTTGCTACATTGCATTCTCCAGCAATAGAAGCAGCAAACACTTCTCTTCAGGATCTTCAACATTTACAGTAACTTGAGCTGGCTCGGCTTGAACTTGAGCTGGCTGGTTTTGATTTATTTTGCACACCTTATCCACATGACCAAACTGTTTGCACAACTTGCATTGAACTCCAGGTCTGTACCAACAAAACTTGTCTGTGTGATTGGTCTTTTTACAATAGGGACAAGGTGGATACTTGGATCTTCTACATCTCCCTCGGTTATTATATTGCTCCTTCTTCTCCTTACCATATCTTCCATTTTGTTGCCTTTTTGATTCACCATCCAACTGAGTTTTAGATCTTTGAACAGCCACAAGAGCGATTTCACTTGTACTTTCTTCCTCTCTAAAAGCTTTCCTTTTTTCCACTGCTAGAAGAGCGTTGGATAGTTCATTCAATGTGACACGAGACATATCCCAGGTATCTTCAATTGAGGAAATTTTTGCTTCAAACTTTTCTGGAAGTGTCACCATCACCTTCTCAACAATCCTCTGCTCTTCTACTTTTTCCCCTAACAATTTGATCTGATTGACGATTTTCATGATTCTATCAATATAATTTTTCACCTTTTTGGTCTCTTTCATTCTTAACATCTCAAATTCTTTTCTTAGATTCAATATTTGCATTTGCCTCATTCTATCGCTCCCTTGGAATTCTTGCTTCAGCATATCCCCAAGCTTCTTTGGCAGATTCACATGTCATGATCCTGGTAAAAATTGAATCTGAGACAGTTGCGTGAATGAAAGACAGGGCTTTTGGACCTTTTGCGTATCTCTTCTTCATGACTTCTGATCTGCTGAAAAGTTGGGTTTGCTCTCAAAGGTTCTGGAGCGCTGTCTTCCTCAACATCCTTCCTTAATCCAAGACCCTTCAAGTATGTTTTCATCTTCACTGCCCAAACTTGGTAGTTCTCGCCATTAAAGATAGGGGGTGAAAAAGGAGAGCTGCTAGAGGCCATGTGAAAGGAAACTGAACAAAAAAAAACTTGGACAAGTTAAACTTGATAGGTGATCTTGCTATGTTTTTCTCTCTCAGAACAGTCCCTAAAAGATCAGTTTAGCTCTGATGCTAATTGAAGGAGAGAAAGAGAAGACAAATATGATAATAGAGAGATAATTTGGAGAAAAGGAGCAGATCGTTTCATTCAGCAAAAGCTTACACGTATATAGATACATAAGGTGGTGTCAAATCCCTTAAATCTTGGAAACTGTCTCCCTATTTTGTTCTTAAATAAAGCTCCACCACATATTACAATATCTTCTACATTCTAGAACTTTGTATTAAAATTAATTCAAAAGTTATACCAAAAATATCAAGACAAAAGTACTAACATGACAGCACTTAGCATCACATACAAAAACAACAACCTTCATCAAACATAGAAGATTCTAGGGAAGAAGAAGATATTTTCATTATTGTGTAACTGAAAACATGTGCCTCTATATATACAGTACAAGTAGAAATGATAGCTCACTCTAACTAACTATCTAACAATATTCCTAACTAATCCAGATTAATGACTAAAACAAATTAATTAGCTTAGCCTCATAAACAGTACTAACTATTTTTAACTAACTAGTTAGTGCTTTGAGACTAAGGTACATTTGTGCATTTTCCAATTTCCTTTACACACATTTCTCTTATGAATTGCCTCTATCTATGTACACTTGTTCGTCATTGATTACATTGACTTTGACAAATTGGGTGTTTGATAAACGACTGAACATAGCTTGGAACTCTCTAACCAGCCTAACGCTGCACTCAACAATCTTTAGATGATGAGAATATTGTGAAAATACTGTCAAGTTGTCCTTCTTTGGAATCTATGGAGCTGTCGTTTTGCGAGAAGTTTCGTAGTCTGAGGATTACTTCTTCAAATTTAAAGAGACTAACATTGTCAAACCATTTGTTGCCTGACATTCGAGGAAATAAGGTTTTGGAAATTAATGCCCCACATCTTAAGCATTTGGATATTTCAGGCGATCTTGGAAAACTCAAGTGTAGGCTAGTCAATGTCTCCTCATTGGTTATTGCCAGCCTCACTTTTAGCGATATTTGTATTACTGTTGGCAAGAGGGAAGCTGACATTGACGAAGACGAGTGTCCTTATTATCATCAAGTTATCCGAAACCTTGTTCTGGACTATCTTGAAAAGTTGAGTAATGTGACAGAGCTGATAATTGGAAGTTGGTTTGCAAAGGTTTGTTTTTATTTCAAGTGGTTGTGGATTACATTTATTTGTAGTTGCTTCTTTCTCGAACTTTTACCTATTTCTTTGAGATTATTTCACCGGGTCGTGTTCATGTTGCAACTTGAAAGTGTGATTCTACCAAAACTGAGATGCAAATGTCTAACTCTAAAGCTGGGTGTATCGAAGTATAATATGTATGGTATAGCCAGTCTATTGCAAAACTTGCCTCGTTTGGAATCACTCAACATACACATCAAACCTGAGACAGTAAGTTCTCTCGATTTCTGCTCTTCTTTTTACGTTTATTCAAGATTTTTGAAGTTTTAAACCCCTTTCCCTCAAAAGGAATTTCTTAAGGAGAATGCAAATATAACATTAATTATCGCTAAGAATATTTTGTTACCATAGAACAAAAAAAACTAAATGATCAGGGTAGTTGCTTTTTGTCCAGTTAACGGGCTCAAGAAAGGAAAATGATCATCGACAACTATACCTCTTTTTTTTCCATGTACTGTATGAGTATTTATGATAGGTATTAGCTATTATAATCATTTGCTGAGAAGTGTTCAATATTTATGGGTTTTGAGATCATTTAAGTGTAATATTTACATTATGCTGTAGACCTACTTTGGGTCCTGATTATATTCTTTGTTCCAGTATAATGATTCCCCCTGCGAGCTTTTACAAAGCTATTTGGACGAAGTAAATGACATCAATTTCTGGCATTGGATTCCAAACCCTCTGTTTCCTAATCTCAAGAATGTTAAGATTGTTGGCTGCGTAGGAAAATGTATGAGGATGTGGTCTACAATGGGCTTTTGTAAACTTTTGCAGTTTCTACTAAAGAATGCAGAGGCTTTGCAGAAGCTTGTTATCGTAGCAGAGAGAGGAGAATGCGATTTTGGTTTAGAGATCTGTGTGTCCCGGCATTTATTGAAATTAGCTAAGAAATTGTTAGGCATCCCAAGATCATCAACAAATCTTGTGATTAGTTACCAAGAGATTGCTTAGCATGACCAGATTGGCAGTTGTTTGTTTCAGCATACTGGAAATGTTACCTTATATTTCAGCTTTTGATTTACTGCAGTCGTGATTTTGAACTATGGCATTCGATGGCTGCTTGGTTTCTTAGAAGCCTTTGTTTGTTGCACTCTTGACATTGCGTTGCAACTTTGTTTTCTCGAAACTGTCAAGATTGGCGCAAACCTACAAACGACAGGTTCCTACTGGTTTGTTTAAGAAAATAATCTGTAGCTGTTGTACATTTTGAGGCTTATAGTGCTGTTGAATGCGTTTACTGTTGGGTTTTAAAAGGTGTGAATGGAAAATGAAGAGTTGCGACTTTTATGAAGAGTTGTGACTTTGATGAAAAGTTGCGACTATTATGAAGAGTTGTGACTTTTATCAAAAGTTGCGACTTTTATGAAAAGTTGTGACTTTTATCAAAAGTTGCTACTTTTATGAAAAGTTGTGACTTTTATGAAAGGTGGTGACCTTTCCGAAAGATTGTGACTTTTCAAAGGTTTGTGACCTTTCCGGAAAGGCACAATAAGAACCTTTTCACACTACCCTCTATTTTCTATAAATTGAGATATTTCCTCTCATTTTAAAAGAACCAATTTCTGGACTTCTTCTTCTACTACCAAATCTAGTATTCTAAGTGTACTTTACTGCCGTTGAGTGGCTCGCTGACACCAGCGTTTTGGGTATCAATACACTGGTGATTGAGATCATTCTATCCTGGGATGACATATTCCAAATCAAACCTCGGATACTAGAGGGGAATAATTTCCTTAAGGGGACACTGTGCATTTAGTGGGCTTGATCTTCTTTCTGTTTTTCTAGATTCTGGTATGTGTTACAGATTTTATATTTGTGAATTAATTTATGTTCTTCTGTTCTTCACTGGTTCATTAAACTTTGGTAACTTCGTGTTTCTGCAAAGTTTGTTAGAATCAGTAAGATTCTTTAAACACAGATTGACAACAATTCTTCTTTAAGAAAAAATATTTCGTATATTTTTCTAATCTGTTTCTGATTCTAGTTTCTCTACTAGTTTTAATTTTCTAGTTGTGAAAATGTTCTTAAACTTTATTGTGTCTTACCAAGTTCTTCAAAGTTTTGTTCTAAGTATCTTAGGAATACAAGATGAACAACATTTACTCGATCGAGGTGTTAATTATGCTCATAATAAGGCTGTTCAATTACATCTAATTGGTTGATTGCCCTAAATCTTTATTCCTCAGGCAGATTCTGAGTGTGCGCAGAGTCAACAAACTCTCTTTGTTGAGTAAAGTAACTGCTAGTATCTCTCTTTGTTGTAGTTTTCTTATGGCTGTGTGTGCCCAGTCGACAAACTCTGAAGCTTGTAGATGCTTTAGTTTCTTTGATGGATATTCCACAAAGATTGCAGCATATAGAAAGGATTATTTCTCAGGCCAAAGCAGATAATACGATTCATGAACTTAGACTGATCATATAAATGTGTTAAACTTCATCAATGTTTCAATTGTTCAGTTTTGCATGTTACTGTCTCTGTTTTTTTTTCTTTCTTTCCTTTCTTAATACGTGATTTGATCGAAATAAGCCATTATTTAAACTACTTCACCAAAATTAATTCGATAAAAAATCTTTAATTATCTTCCAAAAATGATGAGGAAAATGAGATGAGAAGTAGGAAAAGTAACTCGGTATGTATTGTACATAATGTTGTATTTGTAAGAAATTAAGTTTTTATCTGTCCCAACTATATTTTTAGAATAAATTATTTCAATTTATTATTGATTTTTATGACTGCACGAAGTTCAGCTAAGTTCATAGAGTAGGTACCACAAGTTTGTATTTCAAACCACCATAACATACAAATTACAATTAACTAAATATGTATGTAAAGATCTATTTTAAATGTGAGGAATTAAGTCAATTAAGTTAGGAAAATCTAACTTTAACTTTATGAATGAAGTTAATGAGAATATATTGATGAATGGGAATTCCATTGTATCTGGTCTTATATTCTTTTTCAAATTAATTTAGTGTATTTATTAGTATGGGTATATTGTCGTTGGTGATGGTGATGGTGGTGACATAAAATTCGTACATTTTTTAAACCAAATTATGGCCTTCTCCTTTATTGTTAATTATTAAGTATCATTTTTATTTTTTATAACTCCAATATATTTCTTTGTAAATATTATATCTATTTAATTCCTAATAGGAATTATACTAATTAACTGGTTAACGCAACGCGCATACCTAGTTACTAGTTCAAATAAAGGGAAAACATGTTACCACCCTTGGGAAACCCTAGAACCCAAACATGAATCTATTTTTGAGTATTACTGCTCTGAGTTTCTTATCATAAGGTTTTTCTTTTAGGAAAAAAAAAAAATATGTAATTTCCATATTTGGCTAGTCCTTTTCTTGTAGGAAAATTTTTATGACTCTATAAATAGAGACTTATTCGTTCTAAGTAGCTAGCATTCACAAAATAGTCGCATGAGGCTTTGAGAGATTAGTTTAAGGAGAGAATTTGTGGGACACAAGTTATCATTTGTGTGAACCTCTTTGTATTTCGATTACATACTGAATTGTTCATCTCCTTTGTGGATGTAGGTTGGTTGACCGAACCACGTTTAATTTTTGTATCTTTTGGTATATTTCTCGTTTGTCTTCTTACTCACGGTCTTTCAAAGTTTACTTTGCTAGCTTCCACATGACACCAGATCATTTCGATCCTAACATCTATGGCCTCCATTCTCAAAAGAAATGAAGAATCAAAATCAAGAAAAGAGTTGCCGGACGACCTTCTTGTTCAGGTTCTCTCTCTTTTGCCAACTGAGGATGCCTTCGCAATATGTCTTCTTTCCAAAAGGTGGTACTATTGTGGCCTTCAATTTATCACTTCTTTATCAGTTGTAAAGATAAATCACAACGGAGAAACTTTATATCCTTTATCGATTATTACATTAGCTCATTCAACTTGTTCCATAATAAAATAAATTCCAATTGGATTTCAAGCACCTGTCCGACTACGAGTCACAAATCAAATGTGTTGAAAATAAATTATTCTAATTCCCAACTTGTCTATGGCTTGCTACTGTTGACAAAAATGTTGTATTGCGATCAAATTCATATAAGGAAGACATCAACAACTTGCCACACTCAGTGTTCCTCCTTGAGATAACATTGAATCTCGATCACGTGTTGTCAATTTGATCATAGATTGGAAGTCTTTAAAGACCATAAAGTTGAAATACATTACTTAGATGATGATGATATATCTTGTCAATTTACTCTCAGGTTGTCCTGCTTTGAAATCTCTTGAATTTTCTGAATTCTACGGATTCGGTCATCTAAAAATTTAAAGTGATTTAAGTTTGAAATTATTGGTCTGCAGTTGACTACGATGATCGTTGTTTGATCTCAAGTTTAGGCTAGTAAATGAATCATCTGTGGTTAGTGCTAAGATTACTTTCCGAATGAGTTGTACTTGGTTTGCTCAAGGAATTTCTAGACATCTTTCGACGAATGTCTAATAACTTTATGTTCCACTAGAAAAATAAGCTTGACACTGACCACAGAAAATACATTTGAAGAATTAATTTCTAGCCAACAGAATCCTTCGATTTGAGAAAAATCAAGAGTTTTCTAAGCAGGACAACCTAACAATATGCTTACAATATCGTCATCATCATCTAAACTAATATATTTCAACTTTAGGCTCAGAATTCTTTATCAAATTCACAACAACTCAGATCCAATGTTATCAAGGAGGAACAATTGTAGATAACATGAGCCAATGTGATAATGTCATCCTCAAACCACTTTGACCACAATACAACATTCACAGCAACAGTAACAACCCATAAGCAAATTGGTAACAATAATTTATTTTCAACATATTTGGTTGCATGAAAGCCAAATGAAATTTTTTTTATTTTATTTTGGAACAAGTTGAATGGGTTTTAAGACATTAATAATAAAATCAACACTATAGGGGGGGGGGGGGGGGTATATTAA
>NW_006239473.1:249877-266357 GCF_000226075.1 Solanum tuberosum
AACCCCAAGGGGGGGGGGGGGGGGATATATATAAATGAAACAGTATTCGAGGCTAAGATTTTCGCTAAAAGGGGTTTAAAAAACGAAGAATTAAACACACGAAGGTTCAATATTTATTATATTTACATAAAAAATTATTTTAACCATATATAAATAAGGTAATTTTTCATCAAAAAGGATTTGAATGAATCCCCTCGGTCTTACCCGACTCCCCGAAGAAACAAATATGGGTCTTCACATTATTGCGCAAGCTAACTCATAAAATTCTCTATGACTTCATTGCATTATGGACGTTAGCTCTTAAATAGTTGTAGGAAATGACTATTCAAGTACATTTTTTACTACATCAGAATTTGGTCTATAATTATACATTAAATCTCAATCTTCAAATCTTTTGAAATTAATTAAGGAAATCAATGCATTGAATTTTGAAAGAACACACTATACCATGAATCTAATCCATATTATTGACCCATTGAACGTAACATTTCAGATTCTTAATGCATTAATTTTTAAAAGAATATATTATAGTTATTACTTTGAACTTTGGAGCTTATAACATAACTATAACTAGTGTACATGTCCGCGCTTCGGACAGTTATAAAACTATTAATATATACTTAATCACTAATGTCACAATTTCTATAACAAATAAATCCTTTTTAATCAAACATCTTTTTCATGATTTTTAATATCCAACACGATTTATTTTTAAGTTAACAGTGAAATACTCTATTAAATTAGTGTATACAAATTAACTTCTACGAGAAAAACCAACAATATGAAAAAATGACACAAAGAGAGATAAAAATTGTGCACTGACTTAGTGATTAATCTCCGTAAAAGCTGTGCAAAGGAAAAACTCAAGAAATATGAAATATTCTCGAACTCTCGCCGTGTAAGAGGCAAAAAAATTTTGTAACATATACATTTCACAGCAACCATAAATCTTTTGTCTGAAACATAATTACATATTAATTAGGAAAGGTAAAAGAAACTCAAAATTGTTGTGTAGTCTCCCCAAATTTCATATTGTAATAACAATAATAAAACACCAGAGTATAAAAATAAGAGGAGAAGAAAACAATAAAGATACAATAGATTTTTCGCTTTAGGGAGTCCAAAGTAACTTTATAATATATATATATATGCGCTTTTTAATTGTTTAAACTAATACTTACAAGCTATCAAATATTACAAAGTTAGCAAATTCTTTTTTTCTTTGATTTTTCATCACCTGATGGTTTTAATCTTCTAAAAAGAAAATATATATATTCACTGTTAGACAATCACTTAAAGAGGTCCTCTGATCCTCAGATATCTTATAGCTAGAAAAACTAAAACTAACGATTCACATAACAATAAATTAAGATAATAGTCCTTCGGGATGGCTCAGCTAGTTTGGAGGGTCGTCATCCACACGAATTACCCGGGATCGATCCCCCTCAATGCCTTATGAGTCGAGTCTATCGTATAGGGTTTGGCTAGAGCAGTACTTTACATCTCCTGTGTGGTTTGCATACTATTATATTGATCATGTTGTACAATTTGAAATCTACAAATATATATATAAAATTGACACTTCAAAATATAAAAGATATATAAAAAATAACGATAAAAAAACCTTGTTTAAATATCGAAATTCGAAATGTGTTAGAAAAGAGAATATTAATTTGATCTTCAACACCTAATCAAACACCCTTGTAATAGCCTAGGACATTGATACCTCTAGCATCACATGGTGAAAAAAGCCTTTTGCGGGAAGGAAAAAAAAGAAAAACAGAAGATATGAAGATTGAAACTTTACAAAGAGATTTCTGCTCTACATTTGGACTAACAGACGTATAAATATATAAACAATACCGATATTTGGAAGAAGGTGAAAAATCGGAGCACTCTGACCGAATTTGCTTAGTTTGTCTCAGTTAAAGCTTCTGTGCAATGGGTAATTGAAAATAGTAACTGTTCATGACCACATTCATGAATAATAATGAGTTATAATAATGGTAACCGTCCATTAATGTAATGCAAGTAGTGGCAATGTAATTAGAGGAGTTATAATTGTCATTGAAGATTTGTAACGTTAATACACAAGTAACGGTTCGATTATTTTTAAAAAAAATATAACA
Organism: Solanum tuberosum; assembly: GCF_000226075.1. Lineage (NCBI taxonomy): Eukaryota > Viridiplantae > Streptophyta > Magnoliopsida > Solanales > Solanaceae > Solanum > Solanum tuberosum. The sequence continues at coordinate 252,007 of NW_006239473.1, forward strand.
CTGAAAAATATGGAAAAAGGGCAAAAAATTGAGAAAAAAGATAAATGTGAATCCTGATCAAAGAACTATGCCACATCAGCTTTTCCATATCCTCCTTTTTATATATATATAGATTTGTCTTAACATCTTCCCACTTTAATTTTAATATTTAGAATAATATGACATTATTAGTTACTATACTAAAAAATAGTTGTCCGCTATACTAAAAAATAGTTGTCCAACAATACTTGTTCAGTTTAGAAAATCAAGAGATAATTTACCTTTTGTGTCTATTTTACCCTTGCTATTAAATACTATTTATCATCTAACACATTTCTCAAAGCATTAAATTTTAAAAAGTCAAAAGATAAAATAGTAATATTACTCATATTATTTATTGTTTCTTAAGGGGTGTGTCAAGTCAATAGTGAACAACTATTGTTAGACAGAGGGAGTATTCAATATTTAATTAATTAAATATTTTAATTTAATACCGGGGTTAAATAGTAATCCAAATTTACACTTTGGAGCTTCCCACTTTTAATATAATATGACATGATATGTCATATGATATGATACACCAGTCAAGTTATGTGGTGACGGTATATAAGATTATAGAAACTTGAATTGGAAAAGAAAAATTTTAAGGATTATAAATATGTAAATTATTCTTTTAACAATATAAAAACATTTATGATAATCAAAAAAAATCAGATTTGGTCATTAGACATTCTTTATAGATCACATAAATTTCGATCGCTATATTCCAGATCGAGTAGCTAAAGATCTAGCTCAAGGTATCAACAATGGATAAATTGCTGGTTTCTTCACATTGCCTTCAAATCCAGTCTCCTCTCAAGGTACTGACTACAACCATCCCCTGTCTTAGTCCTATTGATGTGAGTGGAGTTAGTCTTATCTCTTTTCAATTAATTGGTGTTGAGAATTATATCATGTGGAATCGATCTATTACACTAGCTCTGTTAGGGAGGAATAAGATAGGATTGATTGATGGATCTTGTAGGAAAGAAGTTTATGGTGAAGAACTGTGGGGGCAATGGGAGATGGTAAATGCCGTTGTATTGTCCTGATTAATGAATTAAGTATCTGAAAGCCTTCTTAGTGGTGTTGCCTTTGCATTGAATGCTTTGCAAGTTTGGAATGACTAGAAAAAGAGATTTGATAGGGTAGATGGTTTTAGAACATATAGCCTTCACAAAACATTGTAACACTGCAACAAGGTACTAATTCAATTTTTGAGTATTACACAAGTCTTAATTCTCTGTGGGATGAGTCTGAACTTCTAGTTCTTGCTTCTTGTTGCAACTGTGATAAGTCAAAAGGATTTGTAGCTCACATGAATAGGCAGAAGTTGTATCAATTTTTGATGGGTTTAAATGAGTCATATCAACAGGACAGGAATTAAATGATGATGCTAAATCCTTTACCTACTATCAATCATGCCTATGCTATGATAGTAGGAGATGAGAGCCAAAAGGCAGTGATATCTCACACCAACATCATAGGAATGAACACTGTTGGTATTGATTTTGTGGCTATGTACTCTAAATCTGGTTCTACCTTAGGTGTGAGTCAGAGATTCAAAAGGAACTCAATTTTAGTTTGTGACTTTTGTAAGTGTAAAGGTCATAACAAGGAGTACTGCTACAAGCTAAGGTTGTAGGGTATCCACTTGACTTCAAGTTAAAAAGAAAGGTACAAGGTACATCATCAGATTTCTGCTCTGGCCAGGCTCACTTCTCCTATGGTATGAATACTAATGTGCAGGTTCTAGGGTGGGGAAGGAAATTTGATATCCTTTTGACCTCTATGAATCGAATCTCTTTTTTTCTTCTAGTAGCTTCTTTGAATTGTGTACCATTCATGCTCAGATGTAATTAGCTTTTAATTAACACTATGAGATTTGTGTGAAATATATATTAAAAAAATTACATTGATGAAATATTAAACTTATTTGATGAGTATTGCAAGTGGATTAAATCTCCAAATGCCACCTTCTAAAAGCTCTTTTATCTTGACTTTCAAAATATATTTTCTTTTAACTTCAATAAATTATTATTGAAACGTTATTCCAAATAAATCTTGTCTCATATATAGTTTGCATGAGAATCCATGGTACGTACATCCTATAGTCATTTTAATCATCTATCTCTCTTGGCAGAAATTGCTTAAAAGATACCTTAGGGTGGCCAATGATTTTGTACTAAACAATCTACTTTGTACTCAACTAGATGGACTTTGAGTGAACAGGTCATAAAAGAAACTTGAACAGTGTGTGCAAAATTATTTGATTGCACTTTAGTTACACATAATTGCACTTTTAACCTATACCATTACATGCAAAAATAATTAAACCTCAATCATACATAACCAAAATGTAAGCAAAAATTGAAACTTCAATCATGTGTGACTGAAGTCCAAGCACAAACAATTGCACTTCAAACATATGTATATGAAGTGCATGCAAAAAAAAACTTCAACTATATGTACTTGAAGATTAGCCATGTATATGACCTACCAACTTCAAATACAATTTTTAACATACCAACTTCAGTCACGTAGATCAGAAGTTGTGTCAAAAGTGAGAAATTTGCAATAACAAATATTTAGCAATAACTTAAAACCGCAATTTCAAAATTGGATATTTTTGGTGTTTATCAAATTCCTCAAAATTTTGAAATTCAATTTTAAGTTGAATTTCAGAATTTCAAGGCCAAACATATGTTCTGGAGTTCAATTCCAAAAAAAATTCATGGCCAAACGCTTCTTATATTCCGAACTTGAATTTTAGTTTCCTGAATTTTAACTTTTTCATTGCGAACTTCAGCAATGTGAAAGTCGAAGACTTCAGAACATTGTGTCTAAATTTAAAAAAAAAAAAATCAATTCAACTTTCAATTTTGGTGTCTGAAATTCAAGTGTGTTTCATGAAGTTCAATATGAGGTTTGAAAACCTTCGGAACTTCAATTTGAGTGTTCTAAAATTTAAGCTTATGTCACTAAGCTGAATATGAATTCGGAAACTTATGTTTAAAGTAGAGTAAAAAAATTCTACTCAAACTCGATCCAAACGTCAACTTTAGTAAAAACTAAATTTTGTAAAAACAATGATTGTAATAGTTTAACTCTTTGGCTCACTTTGATAGTTTGGTGCAATAGATAACATGGTTGGATCAACTATAATTAATTAGGCCATTAAAGTATTAAAAACTCTCAAAATTTTATCTTTTTTATACAACTAGTCATTTAATTTGTATGTGTTTATAGTTATAACACGGTATGAAAGAGATAATATTTTATTATATAACTTGAGAAACATTCTTTCAAGTTAATACAATGTCACTTATTTATTGCAATACAATACTTTGATTTTTATTCTCAAAAATATTATTAGTAAATAATAATATTTAAGTAGTTCAATTTAAAATTCTAAAATATTAGACAAAATTCTACTTTCATTTATATAACTTATAAATTTGAAAAGATAACAAAGAACAATATTATTTGACAACTTGAAATAACAATTGTAATAAAAAAAATACATAAATTAATATGATAAGTCTATATTTTTTAGAAGTAGATACAAAATATTCCTTGAATAAAAATTACAATTCAAATATGTTATTGTAATGAAAAGGTAGGAAAGATAGACTCCCTAACTAGAAAATGTAAAACTCAAACATGAAATTTTATAGAAAAAAAATAAAAATTAATAAATTAGTATTTATCTACCACAATTTGACCATTAAGAATGAGCTTGATCAATCTCAATTTTGAGTCCAGACAGACTTTCCTCAAATGGTCGGGTTGTAGTGAACAATAATGTGTTTGACTCACATTCCTAATTATTAAAAATTTAGATTATGTATCATTTAAACAAAAGTAGAACTATTTAAGATATGCACTACTAGTCCATTTCAGTCCAAGTAACTTTTGATTCGCTTATTTATTAACTCAACTGATTTTGATCCCCAAAATTCAGTTCAACTCAATTATTTGTCACCTATAGTTATGATGCTTTAATTTACTGGTGGTATAGTATTCAACTGATAAAGTATTAACAACAATCAATAAAAAATTTCTCTTTCCTAATTTTTATGTTCGTATTATGGTTTTGTCTTTCAAACGGTAAAATAAATTGTTTCTCCGAGTCATCCAAGAGAAAAATAATTAAGCAAAGCCCTCATATGTGAACATTATTTCAATCCCGACTAATTCAAGCCCTAATAAAAGTCGTGTGGTTGATTCTGAGGTTAAAACTAGGTTATTGACACACAATAGAGATGTTAATGGTTATTTTTAAGACTTCAAATTGTGCAATCATCAATTCTTAACTAGAATATACTTTTTATTTCTCTGAAACAAAATTATACAAGGTTGTTTTGTTATCAGAAATTATCACAGATGGAAACAACGTCTTTTGAAGACTTCTCAATGTTTGTTTTTTTTACTATAAAATTGAAGTTGACCTGCATTTGAAATAAAAAAGATAGGCCGAATATATTGATTTTTCTTAAAATGTGCATGCAAATCTTAACTTTATGGTATTTCTTGTTTTGGAAATTTCTGTTTTGTTCTATGCTCTATTTCACCTTTAATCGTTTGGTTGGGAACAAATTATCATGAATTTAGCTATCTAGGTATAACTTACCAAGATGTGTATGTGATAATTTATCTCATCACTATGGTATAAATGATGGATAAATTATTCCAAACATGGCGACCAAAACCAAAATTTTATCCATGAACTATATTTTTTATCTTGGGACTATTTATTTTTATCCCTCACCTCAAATGACCCCATTTTACTTCTGACAACAAACAACTTCTAATTTTCTTGCTCTTCATCTCAAATCAGTGAAAATAAGTTTTATTCCAATTAAAATATTTCAAACAAGTGCCACATATAAGATATTTCACAAAAGAAAATTGAGAGAAATCAGCTTCAAATAATTAATAAAATTATATTTTTATTTAACATGGTTGTAGAATTTGAAGTGGCTAGGAGGGTCCAATTCCCTCTCAACTCTATCGTACAAAAGATACATAATATTTTCAATATTGTTACTTTATTTTCAGCTTTTCTTTGTCGGGGCTTATTTTTAAAAAGTTAGAATAGACTATCTACTTATAGGGTAGAATCTTTATCTTTATATTGTCAAAGCTATGGACTTCTACGATTTCTGATTCCTAAAGACTTCAATTAGATTGGAATATTGCACAAACGGTCATTCTTTCGTACCATTATGATTTATTAAAAATAATTTCTTTGTTTCACCTGTTCTTCTTTCTTCAACCTCATATTTCATAAAATGAATTACAAATAGCAAAAATAAAAAGTCGAACTGATAAACATACATGTCTCAGGAGACAGGAGATATGAAACAGGTTTCAAAATCTTCACCAGTTATTGCATTATCTCCAACAGGGAAGGCCAATGATGATTATTGATGAGCAGAGAAGGATCCACACCTGGTTCAATGGTGGACAAAAAGAGGCCTTTTCCACCCTAAATATTGCTATTGTAATAAAGTTACGACACTAAATAGCCCTTCTCCTAAAACTAAGACAAGCAGATAATTGTCACTTTTCCCTTTTAACAGTTGCCACACAGAGAGAAAGATAATGCTACAACAAGACATTTTTCCAACTATAAAAGACAAACTAGATGTCGTTCACTACAACTTCAACCCGAAATGCAGCTTCAATGATCAGGCTAGTCTGTGTTTTAAGCAAGTACTTCCACATAGAGCTTGACTAGCAGTCAATCATTAAGCAAGGGTTGCTCTTTTGCCTTTTGCATCTCTTGACTGTACATAGACATGGTTGTTGGTAGTTAGCGATATAAGAAAGCAATAGAGATGTAAATCATCAACCACACCAGCAGTAAGTAAAGAACACAGTACCTGTGTAGCTACTGATCGTTTTGAATCCAAAAACTGACTGTAGATATCATATAATCGCTGCTTTTCAGCATCAGAAACAGATGATTTTGCCTTGGATGCAATTGATTTCAGAAGAGCATCAGAGATGACCGGCTTCTTATCAGGCTTCCCCGCATTCTCACTATCTAGAAGATCATGGACAGCCTCAAGCTGTGCATCAGAGAGAAGAGCTTGGAGGTCAGCTCCACTGAATCCTTCTGTCAAACGAGCTACGACATCCAAATCGACATCACTTGCCAGTGGTAACTGCATATCAAGCAAGTAAATCAGTTTACTGTCTTCATTCAACTAAAGGGTATGCTTTAGAGTTAATTAACGGACCATCGTCAAAGCAAAAGCTTTTACTTGTTAGAAACTTATCCCAGAATGTCTTCATCCCTCCCAAAATTACTCATAGGAATACTCATGTTTCCCTTCTACCATTTCTTTAACACTGGTAATGAAAATCATTTAAAAAACACTTCGCTGTTATATTTCGTAAATTCACAAAGATAGGAAGGAAGAGAAAACCCAAGTCTGGTAAAGCCTTTTCACTCTACTTCCAAGGAAGCCTGAGTCGAAGTCAGAACTCAAAAGCCTTTACTTTTAGAAAACAACTTTAACCTAATATTCTTCATCCTTTGCCCTGAGAATACAACAAATGAGATATTTCATTTGCAAGCTCTTAAGTCAAGCCATCCCTTTGTATTTCTAGGTTATTCATAAATTGAATTCAGCCACAATTTCTCTGGCAAATATGAGCAAATCCGACCAAGTCAAGCCCCATTGCCATGTAGCTGAATGTGGAAGAAGCATATAAACCTTGTCACAGTGTAAAGGAACTTAAGGCTACCAGCTTGGGATGTCATGTAGTCGAATTTGACAGTCACCAACTTGCTGAGTTAACTTGAAACTGTAGATAAGCTGATAATTAACAATCCTGTTGCTTGCATTTGCTCTCTTATTCAACCTTAATTGACTGGGATTGATTTTCATGGAAATTAAAAGATAAAACTGAATTATTGTATTGAGTTTGGGTGAGGATAGTATAAAATATTAGATTGCAAAAGTTTAGTTGATATGGCGCCACAGCAGCTTAAAATAATACAAAAGGCAATACCAACCTAGTTAGGGATGGAGACATGGTTGTTTCATATAGCAGTACTAGTTTATATTATCGTCTAATTTGTTTGGAGGAAAGAAGTTCAACCATTATTTTGGAAAGAACTCATACTTTTTTCACCAAGTAAAACAGAGAGGACACAAGTTAGAATGCGGCAGGTGGATAATCAACTTGTATGCAGTGTTTCTTTGCAAAAAAATTTAGAAATAGTCACATCAACATTATTCTAGTTCCTACTGCTTTTCCACGTATCATTTATGTTAAAATAATCAGTCAAAACGATTAATTATTAATTAATTTGAATGAAACAAGGCATACCATGGACCTACTGTTCATGATCCACATATTTAACATCTATTTGCGATTTGATTGTAATTAGTGCCCAGTCAGAATTCAGACTTACTTTTCTTGATAGAACTGAAAGAATCTCCGACCTTTCATGCTGTGAAGGAAAATCACAGAAGAGAAGCCGATCCAGCCTTCCAGGTCGCAAAAGTGCAGCATCAAGCAAATCAGGTCTACTGCTTAAAATGAAGACAAGAAAGGTCAAACTTGATCAGAAAAATTGCATCACTTTGATTCTTCCAAAGAAAAGAAGGCTAAATGAATCCTTGTTCTTCATACGGATCAATTCTTTAGTAAAATACAGATGTATAGCACAATCAGACAACCTCAAAAGCAAGGAGATATGGTATATGGTTGGATGCTTTAATCCATTTGACTGTTAAAGTTCCATTTAAAGGTCACGTAACACTATAGTAATGAATTCAATTCCATCATTCAAACTCACAAGTAATTGATGTACCTTTTAAAATAAATGTCATTAGGTCAAAAGGGGAGAATATCCATGAAACAAAATTACTTTCCAGTAGAGACATTCTCGCAGACATGTCATTAGATGAATGTTATTACATAATAAAGATAATTATAGGAAATTAAAAAAGGATTAAGCCAAAGAGAAAACAGATGTTGATCTACAGAATATTTTAGATGTCTGTTACGCTTGTGCTCCAGCTCACACGTACACATCTATCCAAATATATACATGTGTGTGCACATCACGAATTATGAAGTAAATCACTCAATAAAAACCATGTCATTTCAAAGCCAGCATGATAGTACCTAGAACCAATAACGTCACATGATAAATAGGGATACCAACTTGAAAGACTCTAGCTTGGTGTTTAAAGCATTACACACTTTTGGACCACCTAAGCTTGATATGACCTCTGTTCTTGATAATCTCCTCAACTAAGATTCTTAACTAGATGGACAATAAACAAATAAACCAAGAGCTTTCAATTGTTTCATTCTGGCCTTTTTTGTCCCCTTTTTATAGCACATGTTGCGCAGGAAGTAGTTAACTTCTAGAGAGTACAAGAAAGAAACTTTTTAACCTCATTTTTTTCTATATTTATCTTCCTACTAATATATCAAAGATATAAAACAAGCTGAAAATTCTTTCTACTACACTAGTAACATTGTAAAATGAATGATTAACTCAATTTTAATAGTAGGGCGTGTTTGGTTGCAATTTTTCCATGTTTAGTTGATCAAAATGTTTTGGAAAACAAGCTCCTTAAAAATTAAGAAAATCACTTCCGTAGTGCAAATAGGGAAAACAAATTTCATAATAGGCCCCCCCCCCCCAAACTCTCAACCCTTGACTAACCACCCCTTACCCCACCCCCCAAGTGTTTTCCTAGATTACATATAAACTAGTAAAATTATCTGCGCTTCGCGCGGAAGTTTAATATCACATAATTTATAAAATAATACTTACAATCTATCAGTCATTAAAACTAAAACACTATATCATCTTACATACAAGATTACGTAGTAACGAACATTAATAATGTAAAGGAAAATAATAATTATATCATCTTATCATTTATCCTTCAATCAATCATCTTTAATTTGATTTTATAATTTATCCTTTTGCCTTCAGGAAGTATTACTATTTTGATATTTTTGGGAAATTAGATGAACATCAACATGAGATATTAAATTTTCTAATAAATAAACAATATTTATATGTACTAAAAAATACTTATAACAATAACTTTGCAGAAACATAAACAACAAAGTTCAAAACATGTACTTAACAACAATTAATATCATAAGCATAAACTAATGGTTGTTAAAAAACTATACCAGGATCTATAACAATAGAATGAAACAGAAAGGAAAACATTGAGCCCACTGAATGCACAGTGTTCCCTTAAGGAAATTATTCCCCTCTAGTACCCGAGGTTTAATGGAATAGATCCTTTCAGGATGGAATGATTTTATTCACAAGTATATTGATACAAAAACAATGGTGTCAGTGAGTCATTCAACAGGAGCAAAGTACTTGAATATTTAATTGTGCAGAAGAAGAAGAAGAAGTAGTTCAGAATTTTCGTTGTTTTAAAATGAGAGGAAATCCCTCAATTTATAGACAACAAAGGATAGAGTGAATGAATGCTTATTGTGCCTTATCGGAAATGTCACAACTCTTTGAAAAGTTACAACTCTTCAGAAAGGTAAGAACCTTTCATAAAAGTCACAATTTTTCATAAAAGTCGTAACTCGTCATAAAAGTCGCAACTCTTCATAAAAGTCGCAACTCTTCATAAAAGTCACATCTTTTCATGAAAGGGGAAGACTATTTTTAGAAATAAATAAATTTAAAAGGAAATTCTAGCTTGTGGTGGCGCCACGTAGGCAGGCCTAGGGTTCTCTTTTATATAAATATATGATGCTCTTGGGACATTATTTTTTCGCTTACTTACCAAACACCAGAAAATATAAGTAAGAAAACCACTTATGTCCAAGAAAACATTTTCCTTCACACCAAACACACCCTCAATCTTTGTGCTTATTGTAAGAAAAAAAGGTCCAAACATGCCCTAGTACTATTCAATTGCTCAGTTTTGCCCTCAGTTACACTTTTTGGTCCATTCATACCTTTACCAGAAGCAAACCGTCCCATATTTGTCCTTACCATTAGCGAAGCTCCAGCATGAAATGGAAGGATTCCGCGTGTCCAAATTCATCAAGAAAAAGGTCCAAATTTATCCTTCAACTTTCGACAATGCTTAAATTACCCACAGGTTAAAGCTCCAATAGAGGTCAAGAGAAAAATGAGAGTCTTTCCTAACAAGGGGAATATTAAACCAAAAGTTTAACGGAGGCAAAGTTGCTTTGAGTTGTACACACGTAAATTGACCCTTTTCCCCTTTTTTAATGTGCAGGCTCTACTAGAGTGATGATGAAAAAGGTTCAAAGAAAGGCTTTATTATATAATTCCTCAGTAATGCATGTCTTGGTGTAAATAATTTCATCCTAGCAATTAAGTTTCTTTCTGCGTGATCAGGAAAATTCACTGTATGGTTTGAGACTTCAATAGAAACAAACTTGGAAACTAACTGATGAACTGTCCCATCCTATGCATTTATGTGAGTCTGTTTCAATCTGCATATGCTCAACCAACTAATAGGCCAAGAACGGACAGAACTTGCCAATGGATGAAATACAGGTACCACAATATCCAAAACCTTGAAAGCAATAATGAACAAAGACATCCTGTTAGTAGGCACTAACCTTGTGGCAGCAAATACAAACACACCCGTTAACACTTCAACACCATCCAATTCCGTGAGAAACTGCATCAAATGAACAAGGATGAAAAATATGCAAGGTAAATGAGAATAGAAACAGCAAATGATATGGACAAGAAATAACCTGATTAACAACTCTATCAGTGACACCAGTGTTGTCATGGCCTCTCTTTGGTGCGATAGAATCAAATTCATCAAAAAAAAGAAGGCATGGTGCTGCTGCAGCTGCTTTTGAGAATATATCTCGAACCTAAAACAAAATAATTAGTGTCAACTAGCCAAAATCTCCAAGAGAGCTAGATACTACGACTTAAGGGGTTGACAATTAGACTTGACGAGGAAGATTAGAACTTTTGACAGGGGAAAGGATGATACACATCCTACTTTAGATAGCTATTGGATCTTTGGAACAGATTTAAGGTTTTGACATATCTACTATGTGAAAACTTGAGGATGTGAGTAGGAACCACAAGATTTAACTTTGTCCAGTTTGCACTAATCTAGAACTTAACAAATCAACCTTCTGGGCAATGGGTTGGGATGGAGATAAGAGCAAGAAGTTGGACCCAAAAGAATTGATATTCCATACTTTATCTTGATGTTTAAGATCTTAATTGGTTTTTACTTCTTTACTTTTTTATTGGGGGGTAGGACGGTAGTGGTGGCTGGTGAGGGAATTTTGGCATCATCATCATCATAAAAATTGTACTCCGGGAAGTGGAGAAGTTGCAAATTCACTTACTGCTTGCTCAGAAGCACCGATGTATTTATTCAGCAGTTCAGGACCTTTGACTGAGATAAATCTTAGTGAGCATGCAGCAGCTGCAGCACCAACAAGGTGTGTTTTGCCACAACCAGGGGGGCCATATAACAGAACATTAGACCGCATCCTTAGAGGAGCTTGTGCAAATATATTTGGAAATTTGGACGGCAACTCAATCATCTGACAGAGGCAAAAACAGGAACTTCATATGCTGAACAAAATGATCCAAACTAAAGTTGCTATGAAATATAAAAACACACCTTTAAATAAGGTTCATGCAAACCCTAGAACATGGCTTCTGTTCAGCTCAATACTCAACACAACTTAATACATAATTCAAAGGGATTTACAACCAATTATCATTATTCACTATCAAAGGGTGTTCAATCCATCTTTGCTATGAGTAACAACAACAATAACATACCCAGTGTAATCCCACTAGTGAAGCCAGACCTTACCCCTATCTTTGCGGGATAGAGAGGCTACTTCCGATAGACCTTCGGCTCGAAAGAAAAGAAAATAATTTGAGCATGGTAGCAAGAAAATATGATAGTAAGATATAACGAAAATGAAGCAACAGAAAATAATACACATTGCAGAAAACTGAACTACGCGACTACTAAATGATACTACCTATAAGGAGGCTAGCCCCTTGCATCTCCCGCACAAAGTGCGAGAACACTTGACTACCTACTAAGCTTCTAGCCTAATCCTTAACCTCCACACCTTCCTATCTAGGGTCAAGTCCTTAATAAGTTAAAGTTGTGTCATGTCCTATCTAATCACCTATCCCCAGTTCTCAAGCTTACCTCTACCCCTCCTAACTCATGTTATAGTCAACCTCTCACACCTCCTTACTTACTGGCACATCCACGCACCTCCTCTTCACATGCATGAACCATCTTAGTCTCACTTCCCTCATCTTGTCCGCCAGTCGGACCAATCCCATTTTGCACTGTATAACTTCATTCCTAATCATATCTCTCCTAGTATGCCCACACAACCATTCAAGCATCCTCATCTCCGCTACATTCATCTTTAGAGCGTGAGTGTTCTTGACTAGCAAGCACTCTACCCATATTAATAATGTTGGTTTAACCACCACTATGTAGAATTTACCTTGAATCCTTGGTGACACGTTCTTATCGAACAAAGTTAGACAATAAAACAAGACAAAAAAAAAAAAAAAAAAAAAAGCCAAAAAAAAAAAAAAAAAAAAAAAAAAAACAAGCTCCCAAATCAAAAAAAGAAAGGAGTGCAAGCTAGACCTAGTCTAGAGTTTCTAGTATTCCACTCTCTGGCAAGCCAATCAATAGTTGATGTTTCTATCCCACTGCTTGATTACTAATTATTTCATTTTCAGTGAAGCTAACGCGCCGGTTGATAATCATTTAGGCAAATTATAACCATTCTACCATAGGAACAACAGTTATTAGTTGCTTACAAGTACAAAACATTGTTAATCATGAAGAACAGTCAAATTTATATGTTGACATCATTAAGTTTCTATTTTATTATTATTATTATTATTATTATTATTTTGATAAGGTAAAGCTAGGGGTGGCAAAATCAGATCAAACCCATTTGACCTGCCCAACCATCCCAAGTTATAATGGGTTGGGCATTGTAATTGAATGGAAGATCTTATCTCATTCCAGTAGGTGAACAGTGAATAAATACAATACATAAGGTGCTAACTAAGGAAAGAAATAAAGAGTGATTCCTACAGATCTGCAGTGATCCCTATAAATCTGCTGCCTATATATAGCTATGTATATTACTAAGATTAAGTCTATATACATTCTATAACACTCCCCCTCAAGCTGGAGCATATATGTTGATCATGCCCAGCTTGTTACAAAGATAATCAACTCGAGTTCCATTCAACGCCTTTGTGAGCAAATCAGCTACTTGCTCTCCTGTCTTCACGTAGCCCGTGGAAATCAAGTTTTCCTGAATCTTCTCACGAATAAAATGACAGTCAACCTCAATGTGTTTAGTTCTTTCATGATACACCGGATTTGAGGCAATATGCAAGGCAGCTTGATTATCACACCAAAGTTTTGCTGGTGTATGATATTCCAACCCAATTTCAGTTAGAAGATGATATATCCACATAATCTCACATGTAGACTGTGACATAGCTCTATACTCAGATTCTGCACTGGATCGAGATACAACACTTTGCTTCTTACTCCTCCATGACACTAGGTTTCCTCCAACAAAGACACAATAGCCTGTAGTCGATCTCCTATCAATTTTGGATCCAGCATAGTCAGCATCTGCAAAACACTCAACACGAGTATGACCGTGATTGCTATATAATATCCCAAGACCCGGGGCTCCTTTCAAGTAACATAAAATCTGTTCCAAAGCTGCCCAGTGTTTGACTGTAGGTGAGGACATGAACTGGCTAACAACACTTACTGCAAAAGCAATGTCTGGACGAGTCACAACAAGGTAGTTTAACTTTCCAACTAACCTCCTGTATCTCTCAGGATCATCAAAGGGGTCGCCGTCATCTTTCATAAGCTGCACATTGGGAACCATTGGAGTACTGCAAGGTTTAGCTGCCAACTTTCCAGTGTCTGCAAGAAGATCAAGAATATACTTTCTCTGAGACAAAAGAATTCCCTTCTTGTTTCTATTTACCTCTATACCCAAAAAGTACTTCAACTGACCCAAGTCTTTCGTATGAAACCTAGTATGCAGGAAGGATTTGAGGGAAGAGATCCCTGCATAATCACTTCCTGTGATGACAATGTCATCAACATACACAACCAGCAGGATAGTGCCAACTGTTGATTGTCGATAGAAGACTGAGTGATCACATTTGCTCATTTTCATCCCAAACTCCAGGACTACCTCACTAAACTTCCCAAACCAAGCTCGGGGACTCTGTTTCAAGCCATACAAGGACTTCTTCAAATAACAGACTC
>NW_006239473.1:267927-312868 GCF_000226075.1 Solanum tuberosum
ACGAATCACAATCTAGTGAAGTAATATTCTGAAATTGAGGACAAAGCTTCTTCAACATAGGCAAAGAAGGATGTCCTAATCGACAATGTGCCTCAAATGGAGACACGACACAAGAGTAGGTAGCAAATCGAGGCTCCCAATATTCATCAAGAATGTAGAGACTATCGGATACATGTCCTTTACCAATAACTTTATTTGTCTTCAGATCACGAAACAAACAATGATCGGGAAAGAAAGAGATATAACAGTTTAGGTCTCTGGTAAGCTTACTAACAGACATCAAATTAAAGGCTAACTTTGGTAGACCTAATACAGATGACAAGGTAATGGAAGAAGTTGGTTTTACAGTCCCAGATCCTATAATATTACAGATTGAACCATCAGCAACCGTCACAGGAGAGAGTGCTCCGTGTGATCGAAAGCTAGAATATATATTAGGATTACCTGTCATGTGATCTGTGGCACCTGAATCGATCACCCATTTATTCGAAGAGGATATAAGACATGCTTTTCCTGACTCAACAAGGGTAGTAGCTGAAATAGATTCTTTTTGTAATTTTTTGATATTGTGAGAATTTTGCAAACTCTTCCGCCGAAACCAAAGTTCTTTTATCCGAAAACATAGGAGCCACAATTTCAGTCATTCTCTCCAAATATTTTAGCAGCACAAGAACTTATCAACAGAAAATATAACCAGAAGCATGTATGTGACCCCACAAACACTGTTGAACAAATTCTAAAAAATGATTTTATCAACTAAGAAACCAATTATTCACCCAAAATGAAGAATCTGAGTACTTTACCAGTAGACAAGAGCAAGTAATGAACAATCAAATACCCAAGCAAGTAGTTCAGAGAAAGAAATTCTGAACCGCAGCTTATGACCAAACAACACCAATTATCTGATCTGAAGTAGAAGCTAGCAGCCACAGAACCACAAAGTACAGACCAGATTCAGTGTAGCAGAATAGAAACGAACCAGGGAGTGACGAACAAACTTTCCAGATCGTATTTTAACACCAAAACAGACCTGAGAAGTGACCGAACAGACTTTCCAGATCTATTTTAACACCAGAACAGACCTGAGATTCACCAGAAATACGTGTCGATGCCGTAAATTAAAACCCAATCGATTCAGCCAGACACGCACCTTCACGTGCCGGCCCGTGATGAACAAAAGACTGTATGACCTGTGCGTGACAGCCACTCGCTTCACAACCAGATGCCAGTGAAGACTGGTTTGGCTGGAAAATATACTCCGCCTCCTTCTGTGGTGGTGATGACTGACCACTTTAAATCAGTGGAATAGAAATCCAAACTTCTTCAGTAACACAGCCAAAACGACACGAGCCTATTGGCTCTGATACCATGTAATTGAATGGAAGATCTTATCTCATTCCAGTAGGTGAACAGTGAATAAATACAATACATAAGGTGCTAACTAAGGAAAGAAATAAAGAGTGATTCCTACAGATCTGCAGTGATCCCTATAAATCTGCTGCCTATATATAGCTATGTATATTACTAAGATTAAGTCTATATACATTCTATAACAGGCATGTTAGCATGATGGACAACTAAATGATTGTATAGATTAATGTAATTATATAGTGATATAAATTAGCATGATCATATACATTTGTTGTAGAATCAAAGGAATAAATATTGTGATAGAATAGCTGATTTGGAGGGATAGCAAGGCAGATTTAGAGGGATTGAATAGCAGATTTGTAGAGATAGAATAGCTGATCTTTAGGGATAGGAATGGCGGATCTTTAGGGATGTGTAATCTTTATTTTCTCTATATAATGGAAAGACTCTCACTTTGAGAGGCATTCAGCAGAAAATTAGCAGAAAATTGACAGGGCATGCACTACATTACAAATGAGTTATGTTTGGGCACAACCCAACTAAACCTATTTATTTTCAGTAGCCCAAACCAATCCATAACTTTAGCACAAATTGACCCGTTAGTGTCCGAAAAGAATTCTTATGCGTTGTCACTCTAAGTTGCTTGAACTCGGGTGTGGGTGTCCGATACGGTTGCGGATCTAGAGGTCGGATCCTTCATGATCTAATTTTTAAGATTCGGGGATATGGATCCATGTATGGATACGGGTCGGGGATTCTCTTAAAATAATGAAAATATCTAAGAATTGAATTATAAAACCTAAATTATGAGATATTATGTGGAGAACTTGAGGAGAATCCTGGAAGGAGATTAAAGGAAAAGGAGTGACATAGAAATTTCTATATAAAAGGTGTTCCATTTTCTTCAATTGCACCTTAGTTTTTGTATTGATTATAGGAATCATTAAAATTGCCCAGACTTGTCCCACCGATTTTGGTCAAAGTACCCAAAATCCGTTGACCAAATCGGACACGGATCCCACACCCATCGTGTCGACACGGGTGCGGCACCAAAAATGAAGAGTCTGAGCAACTTAGTTGTTACTTTCTCTTCTTTCTTTGTGAATAAATCTTGAAGATCACAGTGGGCATGAGATATACATAGTGGGTAGTGGCTAATGTTTATCTTCTTCCAACCTAAATTGGTGCCTGAGAAAAATCATTTTAATACCTTCCATAATTTCTCGTTTTATTTTTAATTAGTACTGTGACTAGGAAATTGTATCAAATTTACTTTAGCATTTATATTTTCCTTTAGTTTCAATAAAAAGGGCAGCTCAACGCACAAAGCATACACGTTAGGAGGGTGGAGGAAGGACCGCAGCTCAAGAGGTGTGATGTAGACAATCTACTCTATTGCAAGCATTAGTGGCTGCTTCCACAGCTCGAACCCGTGACTTATAGATCACACAGAGATAACTTTATTGTTGCTCTTGCTCCAAGGCTCCCCTTCTTGCTTTAGTTTCAAATTGTATTAAGAATTCTTTGAATGTAGATCTTCTGGTGCAAACTTTATGGTGAAAGATTCTCGTGAAAAAGAATTTAATCCTTGCAACTAGGGTAGCTTTACTTATTTGTATAAATTTTTAACTTTATGTAATATGTACTAAAACATGTTTGAAAATATTTGGTTGATTATGTTCTGGAAAAAAAAAGTTGGGCCAAGTTGGACTATAGCCCCTTATTTAGCCCATCTTGATCCAATCCATCTTAGCCCAGCCGAGCAAATATTGGGCAGGCTTGGGCATTGACCCATTTATTGGTTCAATGCATCTTAACCTGCTCAACCTTAGCCCAAACAGCCCATTTTCCACCCCTAGGTAAAACCATCAACAAGTTTTTACTCCCTCTGACCCAATTTTTGTGGCACCCTTTCCTTTTTAGTCCGTCCCAAAAAGAATATCATCTTTCCTTATATGGAAACTATTTAATGGCACCATTCATTTTACCCTTATTGGATCCCACTTAGTACTTAATTGTGAAGAAGAGTTGACTAAAAGTAAGCACTAAAGTGACATTAATAAGGACAATTTGGTAAACATAACAAAGTCTTCCCTTATTTCTTAAACTCCATGCGCTGTCAAACAGAGACACCTAAATTGGGACGGAGGGAGTAATTGATATGGAAGGCAGAGATGAAAAAGGAATAGAAGAAAAGAGTGGAAATGTAAAAGAAAATGTGAACTTTTTGATGTAGTTTCAGTGATGGCATCAGAAAGATGCAGAGAGTACAAAGATAGTAAGGGCCCATTTGGACATAAATATTTTGTAGCTTTTTTTCAAAAACTTGTTTGGTTGTACATTGTATCAATTTTTCACTTCAAACTGAAGAATCTTCAAGTTTCTCAGACCACTTTCTCAAGTAAAAAAAAATCCAAATTCCCTCACAAATCTTCAACATTTTTCAAGTGAAATATATGTCCAAACACAACTTCAACTTCCAAATTCTCTTTTTCAACCCAACTTCAAATACTACTTCTCAAATATCACTCAATTCATGTCCAAGCGCTTACCAAGTACCAAAGAGAGTTTGTTAGCTCCATTACATGAAGTTCTATGCCAAACATAAGGAAATAACAAAGTCCAAAGAGATGTAAGGGGTATTTACAGGGAATAGTTTTTTTATTTTCTTTTTAAGAAAGATTAACAATATTTACAGGGGTTAGATCACTCCAAGCCTCCAACTAAATAAACTACTTGAGAAGTGAGAACAAAGTCCAAAAAGTTGTCAATGGTATTTACAGGAGATAGTTCAAATATTGTAGAAGATCTGTATTGATAGATGCTAAAAGGAAGTCCACACCAATCTACTTTTTGAGGGAGTTGGAGACAATTGAAGAGGCAGCAAAATAGGAACTTTCAGTCAGGGAGAGCTAAACAAGGTCGAGACAAGATGATGGATATTCCAAGGAAGATCGAAGAAGATGAATGAAGGTTTATACCTAACCCTAACTGGCACTATGAATTCAATCCCATCTACATAGATGTTCCAAGCCACGAGATGAGGGGGGTCTCTCTTACTGTTAACCCGTTTTCCTCTGGTTGTTGGGAAGTGAGTTAAAATGATCAAAAGAAATAAATATGGAGTCTAAACCATGGATGCAAGGACACAAAGTTTTTACCTTTAGGTTTATCTCTCATCATATCAGAAACAAAATGACTTTGTAAAAACTTTTTAAGTACACTTCCTTTCTTTCTCATCTCCAGCATATAATTTAAAATTTCCAAATCCAATACCTTCATTCAGAACAATTTTTACTCAATCAATTAAAAGGTTATACAAAAAATTTATTAGAACCCAAAGTTTTGAAAGAAAAAGATGGATACAATTTAACCTCCCATGTGTCAAATTAATGCTGGTAAAGCAAGTAAAGCAGAAGAAAACATAAAAGGGGAACAGAAATCGAAGTCGACGCATAGACATCAAATAAAGAACTGATTGATTACAATTACGTCAATGTCTCGTAGAATGAACAACTATGACATTAATTAGTTTACCAATAAAGGATATACAACCAAAAAAAAAAAAAAAAAAATGATGAAAAGAAGAAAATAAACATTTACCTCTATAATAGCATCCCGGATGTCATTAAGACCTCCAACATCCTCCCAGCCAGACCGGCCACCATCAGCAGCAGGTTTAGTGATGTCACGCATAGCCACTGGAACAAACTCATGCATGGCACGCAGGAAATCATCCTTAAACAAAACAGGTTTTTCCTGACTGCCAACAGCCAAATCACTAGACAAAAACCGGGCAGTTGCAGCATGAACAGACCTATCAACCAGTATTTCCTGAAATAAAATAAAGCCCAGCATAAATGCAAATGTACCTCTGATAGCTAAAGAATGGAAATCAGAAACTCCATCAAATTATGGCCAGAACACAAAGAACAAAGCTGCACATGAACACTATATTTTGGACTCACAACTTCAATGAAATACAATTTTAAGACATTAATCATCGAGATATATGATACAACCTGAAAATGGACAATATTAAAACTTTATGTTCAGAAGCTACAATACAGTTTATGAAGTACAAATAGTTCATTGTGAAGGGATGTCGTAGAATGGTAAGGGTTCCACTACCCTTAACTAGAGGTCTCAGCTTCAAGCCCTAGGGATGGAGTCTCCTTTGAGAGGGTCATAGGAAGCCCTAAAGAACCCCAAAGTGGGTTTTCTATGGTGTTAGTTCCAATTAGTCAGGCCAGTGGGTTCAGAGTACCAGATGGAACAAATACTTCACTCTGATTGACATGCTTGTCTATATGACTTTCTTCTGGATGACTATTGCTGTTTCAACAGTGGATAGAGAGATGCTGATTCTCAGTTCAAGCGTGAGTAGGAGTATTAGAAAACCAAATCGCGTACATGGTTTAACAAAATATTGATAATATGTAGTCCAACTGTTAGCTACCCACAAAAAGAAATAATTCACCAACCACATAATAATTCATTTCTTGCACAGAAAAGGTAAGCTACTTCGTGACCTCCCAAAATATAAATTCATGTTGTACATGGGGAAGGGAATATTAGGGCTCGGCCATGTTAATCAGTACATAGATGGTTTATCCCAACTAAACAAAAGACAAGCAGTAAAAGATATGGTTATAGTAGCTCACGAATTCATCCTTCTAATCGAGAAAAAAACCTCTCGTTCCATTTTTTCTTGGATAGACAAGAAGTACTTGTCTATTACTGGCCATCTCTCAATTAGATAGCCTTGCATGGTCCTAAATTAAGAGGAAATTGTTGTCTGTAAGTACCATATGAAGTGCTCTCTTCAATAAAAAAGAATAGCTCCCAGTTCTACTGTCATGCCCATTCATGAGGGGAATTCCTAGAATAAATTACTTCAACATCTTTTGATAAGGAAAAAAAATGTTGAATTAATTTATTTTACTTCAACATTATTCCTTAGTTCTCTGTTTGCAGAAGGCAGGAAGTTTGGAGTTTGGACATCTAAGCTAAATTTGTGATTCTCCTGCACATACTTCAATTGGAAGGAAAATCAGGAAGGACAGATTTATGCATTCCAGATCAAATTAAAAGCTAATCATATGCAGCTGAGGTAGCAGCAAGCATTCATAGAGAAGTGTTGTAATCAGTTATTAACAAAACTTAGAGCTGAACTAAGTACCAGATCATATGCGTCATATCCATCACACTTGGAGGCTATATCCAGCAAGGTGTCATCAGAACATTGCAAAGAACGCTTCTGAATGATATGTTTTAGCAAGGCACCACGCTCTGTGGTAGCAGGTGCAGACAATTTAACATGAAAGTCAAACCTCCCTGATCATAATAAAATTCAATACATTAGGATTAAGAATAAAGTGTTGAGATAATAAAGCTAGAGGAAGACAGTTTAAACTGTCATAAGCAACAAAACTGATTTCTCCATGAATGATGATGGACTAACCAGAAGAGGTCAAGTTCTGTGGTAAATTAGTCAGAGACTGTGCACAAGCAATAAATGCAACTGGGCCAATCCCACACGTGTTCCTCCGCTTTTCCTATTTAACATACAGAAACAGATTTATCACTTAAAAGGATCTGTGATGAAATTACTCAAGAGCCCAAGACCTAACTGACGTTGCAAATAATATTGCAAACCTTGAATGTTCTTGGCGAAGAGTTATCAATGCACAGAGGTTGATTTTTAATAATGGTGGTATTTGGGTCAGCTTGTGTGTACCTGGACTATTCCATCAACTTCTAGAATATGAGAATTTTCTAGGTTTGTCTAAGTTCACAGAAAAAAAAAATATGGGATTAGCATCATGACTGTACTGCTTCAGAATCCTATATGTTCTCATCAGTTGTGTTATTCCTACCTCATTCAGAAGCAACTATATCTTCCGCCAATTTTTGGGAAAGCGGAACTGAGTTGGTGGAGATTCTAAGATGAAAACAAAAATCAAGCTGACAATGGAAATTCTGAAATCCTAGCTCGTTTAGACCCAAACACCATCGAACACATCATGCTTCAGATAAATATTAAAGTAGCTCCCTGCACAGGGTCAAACAAGTCTCACCTCATATTCATCCATAATATCAGCAAAATATTCTGCAAGCACTGCTGATGAGGATGAAGGTTGAGAAGCCTCAGATTCAGAGGAAGCTGCAACAATGCTATCAAGATCATCAAACACCACAACAGAAGGTGCATGATCCAAAGCATCAGCAACATAGCTCAATAAAGTTTGACGAATGGCTGAAGGCTTTTCCAAAGCAAGCTTAGAACAAGATAAGAATATTCTGCAGAAAGAAACAAGAGTCAGGCTTCGTCCCTTGGTACAAAATCATTAACGTTCAAACTGAAGCTTCAAAATGGAGTAAAGCTGATGTCCAACAGAAAACAAAGGTTTAGTGGGATTGACGAAACAAATCCTTACATATGGGCCAAGATGTCCTCACTTTCTTCAGCAAATTTAGCAGCAACTGTAGCTAATAATGTTTTCCCCGAACCCTAAAATCAGAAGAATGTCCAATTTGGGTTCATTAAACAGTTTTTAATAATATTGTAAGATTCACATTAGTCAGGGTCAAAATCATACTAAAACTAACCTAGATAAAAATAGAGATAGGAATTACACTTATCCACTTACATCTCATACATTACACAAATTGCACTTCTATGCATTTGCTCCATTCGGGATCCATAAGTTCAAGGACATATCATAAAGGATACCATTACTATAAAGGAAATTCAGCACTTTGTGACCATACACTTCCTTACTACACATCCCTTTCAAAATTGTTTTAGTCAGCGTGTATCAGCAACGATAATATACAAAAGATTATACCTCAATGTGCAGTTGCAAACTATCTTTAAAGGACAAATGATATCTATAATAAGTTTTGCATTTTGATACTTGGTTTCATCCTTTAAGATGGTAAAGGAGTGAGATAAAAAACTTAAAAAGCAATAGTTCTCAATTAACGATTAACTTAATTCGGGACTTCTTAGTAGCATCACCAAGGACATATACGATTTAGTCTACGCTTAAGTAGTCTGAGAAACTCAACCAATCGGCATTTAGTGGAGCTACTGACCAAATAAGAGTTTCCTAGCTAGCATCTTTTCTTTTCTTTTTTCATTAAGGCCAAACAAGAAGTTAAAAGCCTAATTAATTGCATTTAAATTAGAAAAATAGACCAAGCTCACACGTAGATTTAAAAACTTTTTTATTAAGGACCAAGCTGGCATGTAGATTGAAAGCCTATGATAAATCAAATTTGAAAGTTAATAATACAAGAGACACCAACCGTTTCTTCCCTTCTTGTGCAAAAGACTAGTAAAGCCTTTTGTAAAACTTTTAAAAAAAATTGAACCTGTTTGTCTCTAAATGAGTAGACTAAGTGTATTATTCTAAAACAAAAAATGATTTTCAATAAACATGGTCTCCTCAAATTCTGAATCTCAAAATCTTTTATTTCTGATAAGTAAGAGAGAATTTTATTCATCAATTTGGAATGCACTAAACAGGTGTTGACATGTATGTAGTGAGCATTGTTACAAAAAAGATACATGTAGATTCTCCTACAGCTTCTCAAGAGTGTGAAGTAACTCAAATTTATTAAAAAAGCTAATAGGTACACTTTCAATTTTGTTAGGGAAGTGTATCTATGTTGTATACAAGTGCTGCAGACTTGCAGCTACTTCATTCTCAAAACACCAGCTTGTTTTCCATTCTAAATCACCCATAAAATACAAGGCGGAATTCTGGTCCATATGCCTTTATGCTGTCTTTTCCCCTTCTTTTCCATCCAGCATATAATAGCTTCCTATAAGCTGCTTCACATCACTATTTTACATTTACCAAGGAACATCTGTCATAGCTGAGATGCTACGGTCACACTCTTGCATCTATTATATCCCAGGGAGCCAGATTTCAGATGAGTGTTATCTCTTAGTCAGCTTCCTCAAGAGAGTGGAAGCCATTCAGGTTCCTTCTTAAAATCCTAGCATTTTATGGTTCAGAATATTTTTCTTTTTTTTTTTTTTTTTTTTGGCTTCTTCCTAAATTTCTATGTTCACTGGTCAAGAAGAAAAATAAGACATAAGCATAAACTGTCCCCTTTAATAAGTCAACTCTACTAATGGTCCCTGCATTGGGCCACTGGATCTTGTGGGCTCCAGTGGTCCCTGCATTGTCTTCTTTTACTTGTATCGTCCCTACATTGTGGGCCACCGGATCTTGCAGGCTCCCCAAATCTAATGGTCCAAAATTGCAGGGACCAAGTTAAACCGGGGTCATTGGAAGAATGCTCAAGACAATCAAAGCATGTAAGGAATATTCTATAGCATGTGTACATATAGTAGGTAGCTTGATTTACTCCTAACTTGATCTGTTCTAGAACTCCTAGCTTGATTAGGTATTGATTTGTATTGATTTCCTTTGCTTTTTAGGACATGACATGCATACTTAGCTATTTAAACTCCAATAGCTTGTCGGAATAATCAAGCAGAGTTCTCTCTCAAACTCGTGTCTTCTCACATGGTATCAGAGCTTTCTTTAGTGAGAAAACAAGAATAATAAGAGAACAAAATTGCTGAGAAATTTTTTTCCAGCAAAACCTCCATTGTTCCGCGACTCTGACACTCTCAGGGGTATTGTGCATATACCATTACCACCATTACGATCGGAATCCTCGCGGCTTGTGGTGTTTTTCAGCCACTTTTCCGGCAGATTTTTTTCCAGTAACTTTTTCCAGCGAGACAGCAAGCAGTTCTCAGTATTCCAGATCTATTCTTCAGGTTTTTTCCCTAGAATTTACTTTATTTTTGGACAGTAATAGATCTGTTTTTCATGTCTCTCGGATCCGATATGTTTAGCACTAAATCTGTGAGTTCCAGCAACCTAAACCATGGCATCACCACAGAACCTTTGACGGGTAGTGCAAACTATTTATCTTGGTCCTCCTCTATTCAATT
This sequence comes from Solanum tuberosum, assembly GCF_000226075.1. Lineage (NCBI taxonomy): Eukaryota > Viridiplantae > Streptophyta > Magnoliopsida > Solanales > Solanaceae > Solanum > Solanum tuberosum. The sequence continues at coordinate 278,282 of NW_006239473.1, forward strand.
ATGGTGCAAGGGACAAGGTGCTCAGGATCACTAGGTTACACTGGCCAAGGATAGTACTAAAAAGGATAGGGATGAATGGGAGAAGATTGATGCTCAATTGTGTAGTCTGATATGGAAATCATTGATTCAAAGTTGATGCAAATTGTTTCGACCATTCAAAACTTGCTTCTTAGTTTGGGAAAAGGCTCGTAGGCTATACACAAATGACATATACCGCTTTTTATAATGTGACTTCTCGATTGACTAACCTTAAAAAGCAGGACTCAGATATGTCAACTTATCTTGGACAGGTTCATGCGGTTATGGAAGAATTTAATGAGTTAATTCCCGCTACTCCAAGTATTGAAAAGCAATGGAGCAGCGTTACAGAAGATGTTTCTAGTTGTTACACTTGTTGGACTTCCATCTAATCTTGACACAGTGCAAGATCAAATTTTGGCTAGCTCTACTGTTCCTGTTGTGGATGACTTGTATGCTTGAATGTTACGACTAGCTGCACCACCTATGACGTCTAGTCATCTGGTACCACCTGCAAATTCTTCTGTCCTAGCATCTCAGACTCCATTTCAGAGAAAATCGACATGGAGGCCGGTATGGGAAACAACGACCAAGATGTGCCTATTGTAACAAATTGGGTCATACCCGTGATGCGTGCTACTCTCTACATGGTAAACCAAAGAATGCTCATGTTGCTCAAACTGAATACACTGGTGATCCCACCAATCAATTGTTCTCTTTGTCTGAGGTAATACAATGACTTTCTCCGGTATCAGGCGAGTAAGCAGACATCTTCATCAATAGCTTTTGTTGCCCAAGTTAGTAATCATGTTAATCACGTTGATTTTTTTATTAAAATCATGTTAATCATGTTGCTTGTATCCCACAGTCCACCACACTTGGCCCTTGGGTTATGGACTCAGGTGCTTCTAACCACATTTTTGGTAACAATCTTTATTGTCCAATATTACTTACTCTCAGTCCCTTCCCACTGTTACATTAGCAGATGGTTCCCAGACCATGGTAGCCGGAGTCAGTCAAGCCAATTCCTTACCTTCCTTGACTCTAAATAATGTTCTTTGTCCCTGGTTGTCCCCTTTAGCCTCTTCTCAATAAGTCGTTTGGCAAAGGCTTTAAATTGTTTCGTCTCATTTTTTAGTGACTTCTTTATCATACAGGACCTCAGTATGGGAAGGATGATTGGTGAAGGGCATAAGTTTGATGGACTTTATCATCTCAATTCTCACAAATCCACTATAGTTTGTTCAGTCTCAGAGTCTCCAAATTTAATCCACAGAAGATCGGGACACCCTAGGTTATCCAAACTTCAAAAGATGGTACCTAGCTTGTCCAAATTGTCTAAGTTAGATTGTGAGCCAGGTCGATTGGGGAAGTACACCTGAGCTACTTTTCCATGTAGTCCTAATAATCGTGCAGAGTCTCTTTCTCATTTAGTTCATTATGATATTTGGGGTCCTAGTAGAGTCAGTTCTACATTGGGTTTTAAAGTATTTTGTTACTTTCATTGATGATTACTCAAGGTGCACTTGGATGTTCTTAATGAAAGATCGTTCTGAATTATTTTCCATATTTCAAACTTTTTGTGCTGAAATAAAAAAAAAACAGTTTGGTGTTTCTATTCACACTTTTCGTAGTGATAATGCACGTGAATATTTATCATCTCAATAGTGTAAGGAAGTACAGCTTGTTCTTCTCCCTTTCTTTCTCCTTCGACTTAGAAGGCATGAAATAAATTAGTTAATATTTCCTAGACTATTCCATCTCCTGAGGAATCAAACATTATACCATCAGAGAGGGAAAACACAAAACAATATAAAAGTAGCTTGTAAACCATCTAATCAGTACACTTTCAAGCTTCTTCAGAGATTTCAACATCCTAATATTCAGCGCATACACATCAAAAGGAACTAGAAAAAGGAACTCACAGAAGGACCATGGATTAGGATATGTCCTGGCAGCGGAAAATCATAAGCACTGGACAACATCCAAGATGCAGAAGATAACAATACTACCAACCCTGCAAAGTGATGATAGCATTCAGTCAAGGTGAAAAGATAGTACTTGTCTGGTTAAAAAAAGAAATTTGTTCAGTCTTCTAGTTAACAGTTTTTTGGAGGTGGCCAGCATAGCCCTTAATGCTGAGGAATACAAAAAGTTAACAGTTTCAAAAAAAAAAGAAATTTGTCCAGTCACAAAATTAACTTGGCAGACAAACGAGAAATAAATGAATATGCAACTCTCTGTGACATATTACAGACTTGCATAACAAAAATATCGTTCACAATATTTTCCATAAAAGCTGAAACCTTTTAAGATCTTCACTGACGTCGCTGGGTTTGCTAACTTAGACTCTCAGCTTCTAATTGCAAAAAGTACTATTCCATCCCTTTATCCTACCAACCACATGTTGGCTTTATGCAGATTTATTTCTCCATCAACTAGCATGAATAGGAATTCGAAAACCAAGATTGCTAAAAGCATCAGAAACAAACAAACACCAAAAATTGCACACTGCATTCTTTTATTCCAGCATCTGGCAATTCATGCTTTCCCATTTGGTAAATTTCGTAGCTTAAATACTTATTCCATTTCCCAATGATCCAAACCTAGTCCTTTTATCATACATAGCATGTGACAGCCATCTGCGTTATTGAAGAATGAAACGTGGAAACAATAAGAAAGCTCTACCTCTCCATCTGACATAAAAGCAACCTTCAACTATCACCCAAGTCCCAATGTTGAATAGCCAAGATCTTTCACCACTCCAAAATTTCTTTTCCCAGGTCTGCCACTAGTGGTCACTGCTTCCCTCTCTTCATATGCCTACCCCTTCCCTTTCCACATCAACTGTTCACAGTATCAATCTCTTCACTGCCCTCCAACTTATTCCTTCCCTTTTTTTTGTTGCTGACAAGGTAATGTAATTTATAAAAAGTCAGTACCACAAAGGTACATAGGTACAGAGAATAGTACAATTAACAGCGGATTTATATAAATCATCTATGACCCCATACTATCGAAAGAGTACAAAAATTGTGCGATACTATCTAACATACAACCCTTACACCACAAGTATAAATTTTGTTAACGCCTATGTTTTACAAAAGATATATTGTCTTTCTATCGTAACATATTTTGTTTCTCTCTAGCCAAAACAGTCCAGAATATACAAAAAGGAACAGTCTTCTATATCATCTCAAGTCTTTCATCAATCCGCCGATCCTGCCAGCATTATAGTAGACTCTTAATATCTCCTGGCATATCCCTTCCTTTTTCCCTTTGTGTGCTGGCCTCTACTCTTACCGAACATACTCCAGCTTATCAAGCCTTACATAGAGCAGAAACCTTGTTCAATGTACTAAGTCTCTGATGCATGTTGCATTTCGGAAATGTAAGCATACCTTTCTCATACAACTTTACCAATACCTTAATGATGGAATGTATCATCATTTACACAGGCAAATATAGAAAAAGAGTGTCCTTGAAGAACAGAAGAAAGAAGAGTGGAAAATTTGCAGGTGAAAGGTTCATCATACATCCGAATGCATTTAGAGTTAGGTTCAGATCCTAAAATGTATTAACGCAAATAAAATGAGGAAATACCTACTATTAATCACATCAGGTGCAGCTGTCCCCATCCAGTCTAATGAAGAAGTTGTAAGACTGGTGCTTTTAGCAAATAATTTCTCTCTGACAGTCCTAATGGAAAGACCGTTGCCCAGTTGAAGTTTTCCAAGCCAAGGTTCGAAGTTTTTTGGGCTGGTAGTCAACTTGCTTCCTTCATCGAATGCAACTTCATAAGCATCAATCGTTTCATCACGTAATGAGTCATCAGTAGTTGACAACACATACATGGCATCTAGTGATGTTTCTCCACCATTCATTGTTTGGCCACCATGTTTTATGGATCTGCTGTCTTTCGCTTTGAAGTGAAGCAAAGTTGTGTTCCCTAAAATCAACGATTTCACTTCCACTCCGGCCTTGATCGTGACAGCATGTAGTTGTGCAAGGCACCATCTATGCAAAATAGCTGCAATATCCTTTTTGAGATCAGACTTGATGCTCGTTTCTTTGTCTTCCTTGCTAGATTCACAAGAAAAGGCTGCGGCAATTTTCTCATGGATTGACCAATCACTAGTACCCATCTCAATGTCTGAATTGGTTCTGAAAAGTGTTGTTAATGTTTTATTATAATTATTCTTGCCCAAAGCCTCAGAACTATTTTCTTCAGAAACCCCAGTCTCCTGGAATATCTTGAATTCACAAGGTGAAAGCGAAACTAGAGGAATCTCTTTCTTCAACTTGACATTGAATCTCTTCACATATACACCTGGAAACAGAGTAATTCTTTTTAGGATTGCAGTAGGTAAATGGAGTTGAAGTAATTGCAAGCAAACCAACTTAATCTTCATGCAATACTGGACATCATCACAGGAGAAACATTTTAGTCCGAAATATGTCAATTGTAATTTACATACATCAAAAGGTAACCTTCAGAAAGCTCCTTTTTTAATGACTTGGCTAAAGATTTCAAACGCAATAATGTCTGCAAAGACTTTTTGAGGTTCTACTATTACTTTTCTGACCGGAGGGGTTTTTAAAGAGTGGCTGTTAGAAGGTTGGACAATAAGTAACATTCTTTAATCAATGAATCAACTGACAAAATGAATGTGATGTTCCCTATTTTTCTGTTTCTATGAAAATTAGATCACAAAGAATAAAATAGTGGTATATGACAAAACAAAATAATAAGAAATGAAAATAGACGTGACTTGTTTCCTGAATACCAACAAATGTAATTACTTGAACTGCCTAGATAACACCAGCTTTTCTGCAGTTGGTGCATCAATTTAATTCTGAAAGAAAAACCTACGTGAGTGTAACTCTGCTCTCAAATAAAGCCGAATAGACCGAGGAAGCATGATATGTCCTTTAGCCACTGATTCTGAAAATATTAGACGAACCATTGCTTGATGGATATTGTGCTTGTCAGGTAGAACTCCTACATTGCCTTCCTTTGAAGTTACACTACTTTTCCCTGTACGGCTATCTGTCTCATGGTTCTTCTTGGTTTCTCTGGGAAGCAATCTGGGAATTATTACCACAGTCTGAAGAGGTTCAAAAGAGTATATACTGGCCGTCTCAGGATGAATGAAGATAGCAGAAGTCAAAACCACTCTCATCTCGACTCCATCAGCCTCGTATTTGTGAATACATTGATCATCAGTATCTTGGACTCTCAATAGTGCCTTTGAGACCGAAAGCTCATCGTCTTGCATCATGGATTCCTCACCCGAACTAATATTTCTTTTGCGCCTTTTTGGAGCAACAGCAACTTCAGTTCCAGGGACAAGTTGTACTGATAACAACCAGGCAAGTCAGATATTCACGATTTTGAAGTTTTAAAATACAGATTAAGCACATGAAAAGAACATTTTATATGTCCTACCACCGTTGACCTCATTTGCCACCAAAATGAAGTTAAAGGAAGAGGTAAAAAATCAAACAAGCATATTGCAAATATGCAGCATTTATTAAAATTTCACACACCATAATCTTCTTTCCCTCCTTAAATAGCAATTTGGTTATTGATAATGAAGGCATCAAGAAGCCTTAATCCACGATCTTGGTAAATGACAGTCCCAGGTAATAGATACCAGCAATTATCTTCTCTTCCTAGTAAGTAATACAAGGATTTAGGTAACATTGTCAGAGAATACATGAAAGAGTTAAACTCCACGACATGCATCTTCTCTTCAGAAACTTTATATTACAGTTGGGCAAGCTTTTAAGGAAATTGACCAAGTTTCTATCTAGAAATAGACTACAATTATAAGCATTAAATGACATCCATCAACCAATGAATTAACATCCTCTTACCTACCGGTGTCAGCGGAAAGGTTGAAACAACTTTAAATGTGATAATTGTTTGCCCATGCAGCCACAAAGGAAATCGCATTGCTCCATAGACAATCGCAACCTGTATAAAATATAAAATGGTTGAATATTGGTCAACTTCAAGAAAAAAATATCATTCCCTGGGTTTCAAGTTAAATATTTTGTTTGATTTTACACTGTTCTGTTTTTACTTTACACTGTTCATGAAAGAAAAGTATAGACGGAATAGTATACTAACTTTGATTTGAACACGGATTACCTTCCAATAAGTGGGTTTCTAGGTCAAGGTGATAAATTATTTTTTCTGATTTAATAAGTGGAGCGAACTGAAAGTGCGGAACGAGTAAAAACATGTCAATATATATAATATGTGGTAATATGTTCTAATTACTTTTTTGTTCTTTTAACAACTGTGAAACTCGGGCCAACTTTCTCACCTGGACTCCTACACTTGGTACCTACTACCTCCCATCAACACACACACTATGTGACTCTGTATTAACACACAGATAATTCTAGATATTAGGTAGGATCTGAAACAATCTCAAGCATTCCCTCCCACAAATTGCCAAAACAATATAGATGCACATGCGTATTCTACTTTAAATTTTAAGTACTTTCTGGCAGAATTTCTGAGCAGTAAACCAAAAACTCAGAGCAAAGAGAAAGGATGCCATTCAGCAACCAATGGTATGATTCTTTTTCTCCGGCAGCACAAGGTTGACTTAAGTATCCAAAGAATCAAATCCCACTTCACTGTCATACAGCAGGTCGATCTTTCATAAATTCAACTATAACCAAGATTTATAAAAAAGAAGTTTGATCAATTGTCTGATAGCCTTGACTTCTCGGGGCGAACGGCATCTGTTGCCTTAAGCTAACAAAATCCCATAAAGCATATGTTCATCTTTGCTTGTTTATCTTAGTAATGTCCATAGGTCACAAAATTAATATTTTATTAAATCTTTTAATTTTTGATAACCGTGGTGTCTGATCCAACTTTCTCGCACTCAAATACTTCTTAAAAACTGTATGAATTGAGATTTATTTATGTATCAGACTGAAACAAAGATAGAAACTTGTCAGACTACTGCAAGAAATCAGCGAAGAAACATGGACAAAGTATACAAATAAACATATTGGCGTGCAGTACATCACTCTTGCACTTTTTTCACCCTCTTACTGCCCCATCCCTACCTTCCCCATTCATGCAGACTACAAATCCCATTAGGGTGGTTGTTCCAACTGTAATTGAAATTACTTTTTCTTTTTTCTTTTTTTTCTTTTCTTTAGGGGAATAAGCAGTTCGCTAGAATATCCCCTGGCTCCAACACTAATGTTATTGTCTTATGCATTGCCATCCTTATGAAATTTTAAGTGATCAAGGATAAAGTTCACATGAAAGATCATATCCTGGTAGTTTCTTATCCATTCCATTTTGGTCCTAACCATTTATAAGCAAAAACTACAGCAAAACCTTGAAAGGCTAAAACAAATGGATATACGAGTTCGAGGAAAAACTATTCTTTGATAACAAACATCAAGGAAAAACTTAAAACAAGAAAAACAACAAACTCCCTCTCAGTAACACATACTAATAGTATTAAGCACCTGCTTTAAGATAGCTTGCTCTGCATGCTCAGCATTAAGCTCCAAAACTTCCCAATCATCTTCAGTATCTGGCTCTATGGTAACCATAGTAGCTTTAGGCAAATTGGACACTACTTTTACTTGAACCACAGTACGATCCGACAATCCAATACACTCCGCATATTGCTTCGCAATCTACATCCACACAAAACGAAAATTTAAAAATGAACACTGTAGTACTGTACAGTTACCAAAGTTTGCCTAATCATTCTACCGCCTTCTAACAGAGTTTCTAAACGGAGAAATTGAAGTGCAAACCTGAATTGAATTAGGAAATGGATTGGATGAAGCGGAACCGGACCAAGCTAGGCGCCAGAGATTGTTGCCGGAGCGGAGTTCGAGGGCTAGAACAGGAGGAAGGTAACCGGAAGCAGTGGTGGATTCGAGAGTCTGGAGTAACGTCACTGGTAGCGATACGAAGCAGCTCTCAATTCCGGCGACAACTCTCACCTCCAACTCCATTTTTTCAGATGATTTTGGAGTGTGAGATGGATGAATTGTTTCTCTTTTAGATGAGGCAGAACAGAACGAGACTGATTGCTGACTAAAATGTTGCTTTTCCCGAGGGACTCCTAATCATTGAATATGGTAGGTTGTTAGACCCGACCCGAATAAAATGTGATGGGTAAGTGGGTCACTATCCTTATCCCATGATTTGGGATATAATTAATTAGGTAGGTAATTCCGATATATTATTTTTTATTACTTTAAAATGATCGAGATTATTACGATAATTATTAATTTCATAATATATTCTAAAGGATAAATAGTTATTTTAGTTTTTATGTTACTGAGTAATTGTAGTTTTCGTTTTAGTATTATTTCACTAAATATTTTAAATCTTCAATTAAAATAAACGTATGATTTTGATCCTTAAAATTATAAATATTGAAATTTCAATAAAGCATATATTTTTATATGTATAATAATAATAAAAAATAACAAAAGTTTCATTTCGTCGGCAAGATAATTATGGTTAATAACTTGATATGTTGTTTTGCAATATAAAATTTTCATTTGAGAGTTAAATTGAGAATGTCATTGTAGTATCTCGAGCCTCAGGAATAAAGAAGGTTGTTAGCTAAAGATGTGAGTGCTTGGTGATTAGAGGCATAGCTATATGCAGCGAAGGGTGATCGGTTGAGCATCACTTTTTTAAAAATTATATTATATATAGAAAAAATTAAGTATATAGAATAAAAAATATATTTTTCATATGTATATTTGAAATTTTAAATACTTACTGAAATTTCTACTTTAATTTTGTCACTGTAACCATATGGTATATTTAGCAACTTCAAGCTATCTTTCAATATTTTTCTTTTCTTTAACAGTGGTAACAACACTTAATTGTGAACTATTTAATGGAAGGATACTAATATATTATTCGTGACGGTGATCTTGTTAGTGAAGAAGGGCTTTATATTTTTCATTTTAAGTTTACAATCTCGTTACATTTTTAACTTTCATTAACCTTAAGAATGAAAATTATATGTTTAATTTAATTAAACATTTAAAATGATAAGTGTGATAATACATGGATCAAAATTATACTTACTCGTTAACTTAAGAACTAAAATCACTATTTGCCCTATTCTTAAATATTAACTATTGTAGCAAATGATTGAAAGAGCTCATCATAATAATTGACTGAGAAAAAACTAAAATAGAATCATGATAATTAACGTGTAATAAATATTTCATTCAATTTTTTTTTAAGTTCGTACAATTATCTATATTTTTATATATATGTGACAAAAAAATTGGTTAATTACGTACTTCTGTATAGTAGTGTAAAATATCACCTATTTAGTTTTAGTAATTATTATACATACAAACAACAATAAAGTAGGCTGTGTATTTTTTTTTAAAAAAATACTGGGTAGGGGAAGGAGAAATTGAGAGGAATTACAATGCGAGAAATCAAATCCTCATCAAGGTAGCCACTTAATTAAGCTATCAAGATTTTCCAAAGTCGGATACAGACGAGGTATATTTCTTTATGTTCATAAGCCCCATGATGGGCTAAACTGTTTGTGTTGAACCATAGCATACTAGATTACTATAAGATGGCATTGTGTCTATTATGTAGACAGATTAAATATTTAGACTAAGGTCAGATATAGTTTAACCAGGCTGGTTTAAAAAAGGTCGCCGAAGGAATCCGTTGGATTACCCGTTGGATTACTCATGTGGAGGGGGGACCAGGGCGGACCCGGATAGTAGGGGCTTTCATACACTGTTGCCAGGTTAAAACTATGTTAGTAAAGATTCCTAACAGTCTGACTGTGTGATCCGTTGTAATTGTGGTATCAGAGCCTGGTTAAACTATATCTGACCTTAGTCTAACTATTTAATCTGTCTACAAAATAGACACAATGTCATCTTATACTAATCTAGTATGCTATGGTTCAACACAAACAGTTTAGCCCATCATGGACTTATGAACATAAAGAAAATCAAAATAATAAAGAGAATAATACCTTGAGACGATATCTTCGAAATCAAATTGCAAATTTTATTCAAACTTTGAAAACTGAGAAAATATTACAAAGAGAGAGGTATAGAGAGTGAGGGGGTTCTAAAACCTGCCTCTAACTAAACACACTTCATTTACTTATATAGTGGTGGAAGGAATCTTCAAGATAAAACCAAACAAAAAGAAATTGGCCCACATCTTTACAATGGTCATTCATACAATAAAGAGGCCGACACATTCATATGGTCTTTTATTCCATTATATAAAGTAGTTTGGCCTTATTATATGTGGCCGACACCTTTATCAAAGTAGCTTCAATTATTTTGGCTTCTAATGACACCAAGTATGCTGATAGCTATACTTTTTCTTTTCCTTTGCCAGCTGCACTCGCACTCGGAGATTCTTCGATTTGTTTTTGATAAGTTTGTAGGATAGCTTCAATGTCGATTTCTTCATCACTATCCACATTTTGTCCTTCACCTGCTAAACAAGTTTCTTTATTTTCATCATTGGTATGACTGGCTGATACCATGGAAGTATCATATGTTAATTCAACATCAAGATTTTTCATTAAATCCCTTTTCACTTCCTCCATATAAATCGCTATTGCTTCCGACTTCGAAATTAATCCCTTCTTCATTTGAAGTTTTCTAGTAATTTTTTTGAATGGAATAAAATCATCCATCGCTGGTGAATCATTTGTGGCGGAATTATAATAACCACTTATTTTTACATTTATTAAATCAAGGATTTCCTGTCCATGCATATGTCCGTCCTGATTTTTCTGTAATAATTTACTCCAGAACTTTGTATAAAAAGTTCTTTGCAAACATGAGAATTCATCAGAAGTAGTATTAACTTTTATCGACCATTTTAAGATCCATGGAATAGAGAATTCAATGAAGAAATACATTAGTGACATTCCCTCAAAGAATATATTATTTTCCTGTAAATTTATAATCTTTGGGGAGATATCTACCCACTCTAAATATAATTTCTTATAAGATTCTGGTAAAATTTTAACTGAGGGACCATATAATATCCACCATCTACAAAACCAATTAGGAATATTCCTTTCAAATATATTAGAACATATCTTAATAAACCATGAATGCTTTTCTATTAGCATTTTCATATAATAATGCTTTATTTGTTGATTTAGCTTAATTTCATTACATAAGGAAAGTCCTTCCTGTACACAAGCACTTATAAGCTTTCTATAAGTGAAGTAATCATAATTGGAAAAAGCCTCTTATAGGGACAATTAAAACTAGTCTTGTATATGGACCAGTATATTTTAATGCATCTCCTAACTTGCAGATTTCATTACAGGATGAGAATTCATTAAGTTCTCTTATATTAAATGTTAAACTTCATGGTTATGATTATATGTCTGGCACTTAAGTTGTTTGTATTTGTTATAGAATATATTATAAACTTTTGCATACTTTGAATCCTATGTGCAAAGTAATTAATTTTAAAAACTAAACTATTCTTATAGAAACTAATTTTGATAAATCTAAGGTAGTCACTAGAAGACCTATCAAGTGGGAAGAAATTGATTTTTCACAAGAGTGGGTTATTGAAAACACTACCAAACCCCGAAATAATATTAATGCGGATGTCTCTGAAATTGAACAGTTGAATGATGGAACTGTAAAAATTAAATTTTCAAAACCGGCTAACATGCTTATTGATAATCGTAGCATGTCTTCTAGAATTACTAGATCAAATTCCTCTTATATTTCTCCTATGGATTATATTGTGCAAATTCCTTCTAGGGCATCTACCTCTCAAATTAGAGAAATTTATAGATGCGATAATATAAAAATTGATAACGATAATATTGCTAGACCTGTTCCCAGACCTAGTTCAGATTTAGATATAATTGAATTTGAAATGAATTTTCCAGATGGATTAACTACTTAAAAATTTGTTTATGATGTCTGACAAGCAAATTGATTTTAGCCCGGGTTCCCCGACAAGAGCACGAATCGCTAAAGATTTTCAGCAAAGAAAATGAAAAACTATTTAGAAAATGATTTTTCCAGAATTTTAATAAAAATGAGCAATATGAATTCCAATAAGAATTCTATAAATATATTGTTGATTCAAAGATTAATAAATTAGTTCCTTTCGTACCTTGGTTTATGTGTAAACATGTTCATAACTATATCTCTATGTTAGAAAGAGATTTTATGTTAAGTAACGGAGAAATTACTAAATCTGTTTTCCCTCCATTACAATCTTTTCAAATTAATAAAAATGATAAAATTGTTAATTTTAATGCTTTTTCAAAATTATTTGAAAATGATACTGCTTTAGTTACTACACAACATGTTAATGTCATGATTAAGCAAAATAATTACGTCAATATTTATATGAGTATTTTGGGTGAACATATTATTTATTTACATGATAAGGTGGATAAGATAATATCTTTATTGCCTACAAAAGTCAAGGGTAAAGAAAAAATAGCTCATAGCAGCTTGCAACCTCCTCCTGAGATTGAAGATTTTAAGATCAAGGATTATTCAGATCTTGAAAAGTTTTTAGAAAAAAGGTTCACAGGAGGAGGAGTACACCCAATAAATGCTGACAACTTCTAAAGGAGAACCTAGTTACGTTAATAACAACTTTTTTGATGATATTAATAAAATATCAGAAAAATATGCTAGAAAACCCGTCCAAAGGATGTTTTACTATCCTAGGCCCATTCCACAAAATGTTTTGCTGGAAGAACATGAACACATTATAACTATTAGTTATAATGGTAAAGAAATCTATGAATGGAATATCAATGGTTATACTGACCGACAGATTTATACAACTGTCCATAGAATGCTTATGTATAGTACTATTTGTAAAGCTAATAAAAATAGTGATAAAACTATTGCAGATATGATAACTGCTGGTTTTACTGGCCAATTAAAAGGTTGGTGGGATAATTATCTCAACCAAGATCAAAGGGATAACGTCCTGTTGACAGTAAAACAAGAAGGAGATAATGTTACTCAGAATGCAGTTTATACATTGGTTCTAAATATTATAGAACATTTCTCATGAAGATGGTCGGATAATAGTGAGACTATCAGGACTCTACTTCAAAACTTAAGGTGTAAGACTCTTACATCATTTAGGTATTATAAAGATGTGTTCTTGTGTAGAGTAATGGAATTACCCGAGTGTAATAGTACTCATTGAAAGTCCAAATTTATAGATGGACTACCAAATCTCTTTGCAGAAAGAGTCAGAAAAGTTATTCGAGGAGATAGTCCCAGTATCAATTATGATAACTTCACTTATGAAAAGCTTATAAGTGCTTGTGTACAGGAAGGATTTTCCTTATGTAATGAAACTAAGCTGAATCAATAAATTAAGCGACATCGCTTAAATGAAAGAAAACAATTAGGAGAATTCTACGAGCAATTCGCATTTGATGTTCCTAAGCAAAAATCTAAAGAAAAGGAATATATTTCTAAAAAGAATAATTCTTCCAAAAAGGATTATGAAAAATGGAAGAAAAAGAAAATTGAGAAGAAGCTTCGACGAGCGAAAGACGGAAAAGGAGACTCTTCTAAGAGAAAAAAGAAGTATCACCATAATTATAACAAGTCAGATACTTGTCACAAATGTGGAAGATTTGGCCATTATGCCAGAGACTGTCGAGTCAAGGAAAAGATTAAGAACCTTGACATAGATGATAATATAAATGATTCTCTTTATAAGATTATGCTTAATTCTGGTTCCGACAAATCAGACTCGGAAGGTAACAGTAGTGGATCCTCAACTAGTGAAGATCTTAAAGCTCTTCAACAAGAAATTTTTATGACTTCGGATGATGAATGTTCACCTTGCCAACAAGGAATGGCATGTGAAAAAGATGACGATGAAGATGATCTTTATAAGATCTATGATCAATTTAAGGAATTAAGTATCAATGTCATTGATAATGATCAAGTCTTGGAGCTCTTGCAAAGTATTAAAGATCCAGACATAAGAGCTCAAATTATTGATAAAAATAATAGTACTTCTACCAGTAAGAATAAGGATTATATTCCTGGGAAATCCCTACTAAGGAAGGTTCATATACCATGGCAGAGGTTAAAAATCTATTACTTGAAAGGAGAAAATTAATAAGCTCTCCTACTACTATTAGTGATTTAAAAAAAGAGATTGATAATCTCAAAGAAGATATTATACGGTTAAAAGAAAAGAATGTGGTGATAGAGATAAGACTGGATGCTATCCAAACTCGTCAAGATTTAGAAAATGCTTCTGAATCATCTTCCTCTATTGAAGGAGAAAATGATAGTCTTGATTTCATGAAAAATCTTTATTTAAGAAATAATAAATCAGACTTCTTATACAGTCTTAAAGCTTTTACTTCACAAAAGTTTTATACTAAAATTACTCTTTTAATAGATTATAATTATAAAAAAGAATTTATTGCTCTTATTGATAGTGCAGCTGATTTAAACTGTATTCAAGAAGGACTTATACCTTCAAGATATTTTCATAAACTACTCATAGTCTTCGTTCTGCTAATGGTAGCAAAATGAACATCGAATTTAAATTACCTAAAACTTTTATTTGTAAAGAAAAAGATTGTGTTCCTCAAAGCTTTGTTTTAGTAAAAAATATTACCAATCAAATTATTTTGGGTGTCCCTTTCATAAATGATATTTTCCCACTTACTCATTGGGATAATGATAAAGTTATAGGGACTTGGAATAACAAACCTTTTATACTCGAGTTTGTAACAAAACCATTTACTAGAATAATAAATGATTTAACTGCAAAATTATTGATTTCAAAAAATAAGCAAGTCAATTTTATAAAGCAAGAAATTAATAGTATTGAAGTTGATAATATTTTACAAAACCCTAAATTACAGGAAAAGATTGTTATTCTAAGTAATCAGTTTTCTCTGGATATTTGCTGAGATCATCCCAATGCTTTTTGGAACAGGAAAAAGCATGTAGTTAGTCTTCCATATAAAGATGATTTTGATGAATCTAATATTCCTACCAAGGCGAGACCTTGCCAGATGAACTCGAAATATTTGGAGTTGTGTAAAAAGGAGATAAGTTCTTTACTTCAAAAGGGCCTGATAAGGCAATCAAAGTCACCATGGTCTTGTACGGCGCTCTATGTTAATAAACATGCAGAACAGGAAAGAGGAGCGCTTCGTTTGGTAATAAATTACAAACCACTTAATAAAGCTTTAAGATAGATC
Source organism: Solanum tuberosum (assembly GCF_000226075.1). NCBI lineage: Eukaryota > Viridiplantae > Streptophyta > Magnoliopsida > Solanales > Solanaceae > Solanum > Solanum tuberosum. The sequence continues at coordinate 293,566 of NW_006239473.1, forward strand.
AGGTATCCCATCCCTAATAAGAAGGATTTATTAGACATAATTTATGATGCTATTATATTCTCTAAATTTGATCTCAAATCAGGTTATTGACAGATTCAGATAGCTAAATCAGACAGGTTCAAAACTGCTTTTAATGTACCAATGGGGCAGTTTGAATGGAATGTTATGCCATTTGGTTTGAAAAATGCTCCATCAGAATTTCAGAAAATAATGAATGATATATTCATTCCTTATAGTAATTTCATCATAGTCTATATAGATGATATTATGGTATTTTTCAAAAATGTGGAAACTCATTTTAAACATCTTGAATTGTTTAAAAAAATAATTATTCAAAATGGCTTGGTTTTATCCCAACCTAAGATGGCATTATTTAAAACAAATGTCAGGTTTCTTGGTCATAACATTGAACGAGGAAATATTAGTCCTATCAATAGAAGTATTGAATTTGCTTCTAAATTTCCTGATATTATTACTAACAAAACTCAGTTACAGAGATTTCTTGGGAGTCTTAATTATATTGCTCCTTTTGTAAAGGATTTAGCAAAAGATACAGCTGTTTTATATGACAGGCTAAAAAATAATCCTAAGGCATGGTCAGATGATCATACTGAAGCAGTTAAACGAATAAAGGAAAAGGTTAAAAATCTTCCCTGTTTAACCCTAGCCAATCCAAATTGGGCTAAAACAGTCGAAACAGATGCTTCAGATATCGGATATGGTGGAGTATTGACTCAATATTGTCCGGATAACAAACGCCATTACATAGTTCAATTTTACTCGGGCAAACAATGTCCAGGTACTTCTATTGGAAAACAGTGACTTACGATGGAAAGATGAATCTTGGCAAATAATGTCCAGGTACCTAGATACGGTAAGTTATACTACTCTGGCATACAAATACAGAATGCATTATGAGATTATACTCTCAGCTACTGGGTCTTGTGAATTTCAACATTTTTACCCAGCTAATACGAAGAAAGTTTATAACTTCTCTAAATTCATCATAAAAAAGGTCTTGGCACCAGAGGAATGAGGTTTAAGTCCTCTAAAAGAGATGGATTATATCCACCCAGAACACAAAGTTGCAGTAAAATATAATTATTGGGACTATATTGATGGCTTTAATAAAGCATTATTATATGAAAATGCTAATAGAAAGCATTCATGGTTTATCAAGTTATGTTCTATTATATTTGAAAGGAATATTCCTAATTGATTTTGTAGATGGTGGACATTATATGGTCCCTCGGTTAAAAGTTTACTAGAATCTTATAAGAAATTATATTTAGAGTGGGTAGATATCTCCCCAAAAGATTATAAAATTTACAGGAAAAATAATATATTCTTTGAGGGAATGTCACTAATGTAATTTCTTCATTAAATTCTCTATTCCATGGATCTTAAAATAGGTCGATAGAAGTTAATACTACTTCTGATGAATTCCCATGTTTGCAAAGAACTTTTTATACAAAGTTCTGGAGTAAATTATTACAGAAAAATCAGGACGGACATATGCATGGACATGAAATCCTTGATTTGATAAATGTAAAAATAAGTGGTTATTATAATTCCGCCACAAATGATTCACCAGCGATGGATGATTTTATTCCATTCAAAAAAATTACTAGAAAACTTCAAATGAAGAAGGGATTAATTTTGAAGTCGGAAGCAATAGCGATTTATATGGAGGAAGTGAAAAGGGATTTAATGAAAAATCTTGATGTTGAATTAACATATGATACTTCCATGGCATCCAGTCATACCAATGATGAAAATAAAGAAACTTGTTTAGCAGGTGAAGGACAAAATGTGGATAGTGATGAAGAAATCGACATTGAAGCTATCCTACAAAATTATCAAAAACAAATCGAAGAATCTTCGAGTGTGAGTGCAGCTGGCAAAGGAAAAGAAAAAGTATAGCTATCAGCATACTTGGTGTCATACGAAGCCAAAATAATTGAAGCTACTTTGATAAAGGTGTCGGCCACATATAATGAGGCCAAACTACTTTATATAATGGAATAAAAGGCCATATGAATGTGTCAGCCTCTTTATTGTATGAATGGCCATTGTAAAGACGTGGGCCAATTTCTTTTTGTTTGGTTTTATCTTAAAGATTCCTTCCACCACTATATAAGTAAAGGAAGTGTGTTTAGTTAGAGGCAGGTTTTAGAACCCCCTCACTCTCTATACCTCTCTCTTTGTAATATTTTCTCAATTTTCAAAGTTTGAATAAAATTTGCAATTTGGTTTCGAAGATATCGTCTCAAGGTACTATTCTCTTTATTATTTTGATTTTCTTTATGTTCATAAGTCCTATGATGGGCTAAACTGTTTGTGTTGAACCATAGCATACTAGATTACTATAAAATGACATTGTGTTTATTATGTAGACAGATTAAATAGTTAGACTAAGGTCAGCTATAGTTTAACCAGGCCGATTTATGAAAGGTCGCCGAAGAAATTCGTTGGATTACCCATGTGGAGGGCGAACCAGGGCGGACCCGGATAGTAGAGGCTTTCATACACTGTTTCCAAGTTAAAACTATGTTAGTAAAGGTTCCTAACAGTCTGACTGTGCGATCCGTTGTCATTGTGGTATCAGAGCCATGGACTTATAGTAATTATTGGTGTAATTTTTTCTTTTATTTTGTTATTATTATTGTTGTTATTACTACTACTATGGTTGTTATTGTTATTGCTTTTAAAGAAATACTACGTACTGAACTATTTCTATTATTTTTATTGTTATTACTATTGCTGTAGTTATTTTTATTGTTATTATAATATCCTATTTTTTGTTTTATTTACTATTTAAATATATTTTATAACATCCGAAAGTATAAATTTATGAAAAACTAAGAGTACATTTAGAACTCTCCGGACATGAATTTCTATTTTTAAGTTAATTTTTTTTAAAATTAAATTAAATTTAAAATTGTTAAGTGGCTTTTCAATAGCGTGCCACTTTGCTTAATCTCATTTTAAACTATTCTCCTTGATAAAGCTAACTAGGTAACTCGGCCGCGCTACGCGCGGTTATCAAATATTTTATTTATGATGTTTATTATCAAAAATTAAAGATCTGCAAAAACTAATGACCTATCGAGCTTGGAGGCATAACACCATCTTCATTCTTAAGCCATGAGCCTTGTCCACTATGTCGAGATAATAAATCAATATAAGAGTGTTATGCATGAATATAAATTTGTCTTATTAGCACGATATAAGATAATTTTTTTATTTTTAACTACTTGAAAATAAAGTAAAAGTTAAAATTTTAAATATAATACCCCTAATTTCATCGGGATGTGTCACAAATAATTGATCAAAATTATTATTTATTTTTTCTAATTATATATATAAATCATACACAATTATATAGGCCGACCCAATTATATACATATTATACATGTACATACCATTTCAAGCTTAAGCGGTTAATTGACCAACTATCTACATTACTTCGACTCATTGAGACATTTGCTCTATTAAAACTAAACACTGTTTTAAGTAATTTGTATCATGTTGGTACTTAGATATTTTGGATTTTATCACATTGTCTTATGAAACAAAGTTTAGCTACACATTATGATATGATTTTAACTTGTTGATAAAACAACATTATATGTACTAACCTTTTTGCATTACTTTGGACTAAATTTACTGGCGAACTTGTACAAAATAATGCCTGCAATCAGTTGTAGTGTGACACCACAAATAAAATATACATATTTTTTAAAGTTTAAATTACCTAAATTCATATCTTATTTTATCATAATCTCTAAAAATTCCTATCATTTAAAAAAAAATTCAAAAATCTTCTCCCGAATACATCACTCTCCTCTAGCTGATACATCCTTATCGCCCTCTCGGATACATCTCTCTCCTCTATGATCATCCGTCCCCTCTCAGATACATCTCTCCCACTTTCTATCCAGATGTCTTATCACCTTTCTGATACATCCATATCCCCTCTCGGATACATCTCTCCCCTATGTATCTGGCTGTCAGTTGATGTCTTCGAAAGTTCAGTGATATATCCGAAATTCATAAATTTTAAGAAATTTTGTAATTTGAAAAAGAGTAGAAAAATATGTAATTAACTCTTAAAATTATGAGATTTATGTAATTTATACTTTAAAAAAAAAATTGAATTATGGAATGGAAAAAGAAACTGAATGAATAGGAAATTTAATGAGAAAGAAGAAGATGCAGCATGTGCATATAAGTATTTGCAAATCCTCCTAAAAAATCAAACATATTGATTAAGCAAAATATTGAATTCATTGAAGACTGTTTGTTAATAATAAAACTCGAGAATTTCAATATAGTAAATTATCCTATTATAATAGTAATAAAATAAATTTATTCTTGCTTAAATTATTTTCATTCAATTCATACTCTTTTATTGAGGAATAAAGCTTGACCCAAAAAAAGGTACAAGAGTTTGAATTTAACCAAACAATTTTCAAACACTTATATGCAGAAAGAATGAAAATAATAAAATTAATCAATTTCATTATAATAAGATAGTTTCCCATTCAACATCCATATTCAATCCTTTTTGATAATTTAGCACATCTTAATAACTATAATACTCATAAAAAATATTTGCTTACATAAAATAATGGCAAAAAAATAATAAAGACCAAAGAGAATAAAAAAAGCAGAATAAACATTAATGATCATGAAGATTTAAAAAAAAAATTACACCATGTAACAAAATCCAGCAAGTGATATATATTTTTGTTGATTAGTGAACTCGTGAAGATGTTTGATGACGAAGGCAAAAACTCAAAATCAGCCCATTATTAAATCGACAACATAAATGATTATCAAGATTTTTTATTTGTAAAATTTAGATACCCAGAAGAGACAAGATGAAGAAACAAAAGTTTTCAATATGATAATTTATAGATATTATTGGTAAGAAGTTGAAGTGACAAAATAATATTTAAAAAATTAATGTGCCCATAAACTTTTAACTTATGATCACAGTTACTAATTTCTACCGTTAATAAGCTTTATTATTTAGTTTCTTCAAATTAATGTGTCTTTATAGGCACATAATAGAGGAGTTTCAGTAAATTGGGCTTTATTATTAATTGACTATGTTTAATGTTTTGTAAATATTTTTAAATAAAATTAAGTCTTTTAAAATTAGAAAAATGGCCAAAAAAATCACAAAAAAAAGAAGATAAATAGGATTGAAGCTCATAGAGAGCGCCACATCACCGTTTTCTCATTCAACTTTATTATGATATATATATAGATGTTTTGTAACGGTATATATAATAGTCATTACTTTTGTAACAACAAAATAAATGTAATAAAAGACTTAAAATAAAAAATCAGCAAGATAATGATAAATCTATGATTTATACTTAATTCTTAATGTTATATTAAGTTAGTAGAAATTTGTCAACAAATCACATTTTGAGCATTTTATATTTGTGCTCTAAAATAATTTGTATATGTTTTAATGAATTTTAAGAGGACATTGAATTATAGACATACACATGCTAAATAAATGTGCTTCAAACGTATAGGCAAAACAATAAAAATCATAAAAAAGACATTAACTCAATTCATCAATCATATTTAGTTCATATCACTAAAAATAAATTTCCAAAGGCGCAACTAAGAATTTGGGTTTAAAAAGAAAATAATTGATCATAAAAATATTGAAAACTTGATTGTATGTAGAAATACATGCGTATAGATATATCAAAGTGAGAAATTATACAGATTAAATTTGCTGAATATTTGAGATTAAAATAAATAATTTTTTTTTATTATCTTGCGGAATGAACTATAATGATTCTGGAGAGACATATGATTGTTGCAAGTGTATATTGCATATGTAGAATAGCAAGAATAGAAGGTTTGAGTTGTATAGTTGAATATGACAACATTAACAAAATAAATGAAAATGAAGCAACAATATTAAACAAGTATAATTATAATTATTTTTGAATCTTTTGAGAATATTTATAGGCAATGATGATTGTTGAAGATTGAACCAATTTATAACGTTAAATAAGATGGTAGTTTTAAAGGATAATGGTAAAGTTTATAACCGTAATGAAATGACATTTAAAAAAAAAATTAAAATTAAATTTTTTAATATTTAATTTGTATATAAAATTTGAAAATGTGAGAACTTTCCTTGTGCTGCCACCTAGGCGTTATTACCTCTCATCTTATATTATATATATAATTTTCATTTCAAATCATTTAAACGGTAATTAAAAAGTTAGAAAATTGTCTTTTTTCCGTTTTAGCTATTTAGTAAAAGTGTGAGTATCTTGAATGACCAAAGATAATTTTGAAATTTCTCATTCCATTTTTTCTAACATTTTACTTCTTGAATAGTCTATCAACAGTACACAACGTGATTCTGCCTTTTAAGTGACAGACGCCATCGTCATCATTTTAGGTTTTCTTCTTTTACGATAAAAAATCCATTATTAATTCCGTCATACAATTCAATGTTCAAAAAATTGAAATGACAACACAGGCTAAACATTCAATTTTTACCCATCAAAATTATCATTCCCTCCATTTCATATTAATTGAATTTTTAAGGTGTCTCACTCCCTTTAAGAAAAGTAGATTAAAACATAAATTGAACATAGTTTTTCATTTTTATCCTTATTAATTATTGTCAAATTTATTGAAGTCATCACATTGAAAATCTAAAAATCCAAATGAAAGGTAAAATTAAAAAAACACTCTAAAAGTAGTCTTGAAAATTGAATAATTAAATTAATTTGAAAAATAAAAAATGCCTCAAAAATTCAGTTAATATAGAATGGAGGGAGTAATTAATAAGGTTAAAATCTTTCTCATTTTCACGAGAATAGGAAAGGTTGCACTCCAAAACATAATTAAATTCAATAAATATAGTAATTTAAATTACATTCATTGTTATTCTCGAGGTCATCTCTTAATCCTCATTTTACACTCCTCTTAGATTTTGCTTCGGCCTGATGAGCTTTTCTGCTTCTCAAATTACTTCTATTTCGGCGAATTTGTTGTGCTTAATTCCAAAGAGTGAGTAATTTTCTCGTGTCCAAGCTAAACTGATGCTTAATTGGAAACCTAGAGACTGTAGGGGGTAGTAGTTTGGGTTAGTTGTTTAGTGGAAATTTGAGTTTGTGATTATATGGGGAAAGTTGGTATGGAGAAATTGTGTCCTTGTCAAGACAAAGACATATATCATGACCTTTGTAGTGCATTGGAAAGATGTGTTCATGTGGATGAAGATTATAAAAGCTTGTTGTCATTTATAGAGAAGGGTGGAGTTGCCTATGGTGGTGATAGGGATAACCCTAGACTTGCTTATTTTGATGTTGAAGCTGACCCGCTTTATATGAATTTCTTGGCTAACACTAAGCTAGATGGAACATCATATGTTTCTAAAGTTAATGATCAGAATGGGTTGACAGTGTTCATCAAGTATGAGAGAGATAGGGAGTTGGAGATTCATGGGGTTGAAAAGGGTCAGGATAATGTTAGGGAAAAATGCGAATTGGGGAGGAGTTCAAAAGCTCTAAAGACTAATGCGAGAAAGAATAGGATGGAAAATGGGATTTTAAGTAAGAAGCGAGGAAATGAGGATAGGGATTTAGACAATAGGAAGCAAAGAATTGATGTGGAAATTGTACCTGGTAAGGAGCAGAAGATGAATGGTGGGATTTTGAGTAAGAAGCGACAGAATGAGGATATGGATTTAGATAACAGGAAGCAGCGAATTGATGTGAACATTGGACCTGGTAAGGAGCAGCAGATGAAAGATGGCATTTTGAGTAAGAGGCAAGGAAACGAGGATAGGGATTTAGATAACAGGAATCATAGAATTGATGTGATGATTGTACATGGTAAGAAGCAGAAGATGAATGAAGGGATTTTGAGTAAGAAGCGACGAAACGAGGATAGGGATTTAGATAACTGGAAGCACATAATTGATGCGAACATTATACCTGGTAAGGAGCAGAAGATTCAGAATGATAGCAAATTCATGGATGTGGAAGTAAAAATTGAACCTCAAGAAGATTCTGATTGTAAGTTATTTGATTCTTGCAAAAAAAATTGTGTGAAGATATCATTGTCTCAAATCTTCATTTGGTAATAGTTGTTTTTTTATGAAGCTCTTAAGGAGGCAATATCCCAAAGTGAGGTAGAAATCCTTGAGAATGTAGGTGCAGAGGTACGCAGGGGCAGTAGCTCTAACCCCTTTGTACCCTCAGTGGAACATTGCCTGAATGTATGATTTCAATTCTTCTGCTACTTTCACTAGTTCTTTTGGTCCCTCCTTTATTTTATGTTACCTCTTAGTTTTGGTTCACCATGATAATTCTTGTAACCATTGGCTGCTAATTTTGTGTATCAAGCTGGATGCGACAATCATAGATTCTAGGTACAGGAAGGAGGTTTTGAACTTATTGATGACGCCCTACAATGAAGAGGAGTATAAGAAGCTCTGGAAAGACATTAAGATGCGATTACCATCTAGCTATACAAATGGATGTGGGAAATCCCTTCTATCACTCCATAAAGGTAGGTTAATAGCCTATGGTTTGTTTTCCAGCATCGTGGCATCTCTTTGCATTTTGAATGCTTTTCTTGTGTTTTGAATTGTTCTCAGGCCATACCTTGATTTCAAATTTATGTTGTCACTTTTAAGATGGTATCCAATTCCATAGGATTCCTGCTCATCATTTAGATAACTTAATAATAGTTCCTTGTCTTGTTCTTTCGCCAAAAAATGAACTGAAGTTGCTAGCAAATCTTTACTGAACTGATTGATAAAAAGTTTTGACTTTTTTTTTTCTCACTTTCATGTAGCTCGTAGTAGAGCATGTTCTCCTTTTGTTTTATCTACACTTTTATTGTTTTATTTCCACTAGGTGTGGAAGAGTGGAGTGTTTTTAGTCAATTAAAAAGGGAAAATTCAGATCTTTCTTCTTAAAAGTTCCCATCGATCATTGTTTCCCTTTTCAATTGACTCAACATTTTGTATGAACAAGGCATGACCAATGTAACTTTTGATACAATATAATGTTTACTCACAGTGAAGTGTCAGTGGAAAAAATAGTCATGTAAGGCAAGTGACCTCATCAAAAAGAAGAAGTCATTTAAGGCAAGTGGACAAGTTGTGACTCCAAGAAAGGGAACAAAGAAAATATTTCTAGGAAGGAATAACTGCTTTTGAAGCCTGAAAGCCTCACCGAGAAACAAAAGAGTTAAACTTGCCAAATATGCTGAAAGTCATCGACTCATCGATAATCAAAACAGTGTCTCATTCAAATCAATGTTGTCAAAGGCTCATTTAAGGTGCACTTAAAAGGCCTAAAGCACATAAAAGCTCATGGAGGGTGATTCTCCTCACCTAGCTGTGCTTCAGTGTAGGCAACCCATTATTTGCATCGATTACTTATTACACGGTACATCCACATCTTGGGTACCAATTCAGCATTACTAAATTGACAGCCTAGAACCAAGCTACATACTTCTTGATGCAGGGTGATTTCACAGTATAGAGATAGGAGATGAATTAAATTTAGATTGGATGTTTGGCTTGTAGGGGCATTTTGGGCTTTTGAATTATACTTGTTTTCAATGGCCTTTTAAGTGACTTTATTAAGTTTTCTAGTGCACTTTTGGAGTTATTGTATGTTATGGAAGAGGAAAATGCCCCTACAAGCCAAACACCCAATCCAAATTATAATTTTTCTCATATCTCTATATTGTGAAATCGGTTTAAGTGATAGCAAAGCGAAAGGAAATAAGAGTTGTACATACCTTATGAAGCTTTGTAAACAAAAATGTCATTCTTTTAAAAAGAGCAATCAATGATCTATCTTAAATATCCATCATACCAGAAATCTCATGAGTGCTCTAGAAATGTAGAAAAAAAGAAAAAGGTCTCCTGAAGTTGTGTTACATGAACTGGTTGTCCTTACATATGTGCTCTCATCATTCCTATAAAAAAAGATATATACTTTCACGATGTTTGATATGAAAGCATGTTTTGGAAACTCTAAAGTTGCTTGCTACTCTATGACCAGAAAAAGACAAAAATGATATTGTATTTAGGTATTGATTTTCTCCCTTTTTTAAGACATTAAAACTTAGCTATATAAACCCAAATAGCTTGAGGGAATAACAAAGCCTATTTCTCTCTTATTTTCTCTTCCGTTTCACATGGTGTCGGATCTTGGTTAAGGCCTCCGACATTGGAAGAGAAATTCTGGACAGGTTTTCCCCAACTATTTTTCGTGGTTGTCCGAACATATCTCTAATTTCGATGGTGTTGTGATGAAACCAACACCGCCACGAGACTCAGACCACCACCGTGAGCAAAATCCAATCAGCTCCGCCACCAGCGGCCAGTCCATGCGCTCCCACGTGTCGTTCAGGGCCTTCAGATTCTAGCTATTGTTGTCTCACTCACCAGCGCGTGAGCAATCTTTTGATCAGTTTGCCGGTGAGATTCTTTTTCCAGCAGGGTCACCCCTCAATTTTGAGTAGATCGACACTGGTTGCACTTAATTCCAACCCCGCCCCCCCCCCCCCCCCCCCCCCCAAGCTATTTTTCTTGGATGTCCAAACAGATCTTTAATTTCGGAAGTGTTGTGATCAAACGAACACCACCACGAGACTTGTACCACCACCGTGAGCAAAACCCAATCAGCTACGCTACCAACGGCCAGCCCATGCTCTCATGTGCCATTCAAAGCCGTTAGATTATAGCTGCTATTGTCTCATGCGCCAGCGTGTGAGCCATCTTTCGATCAGTTTGCCGAAGAGATTCTTTTTCCAACAGGGTCACCCCTCAATTCTGAGTAGATTGACTCTGGTGCCATGTGATTCCAACCTTTTTTCGGTGTGTTGTGTGGTGATTACAACTTCATTCCGTCTAGGATTTACAGATTCTGGCAACTGTTTGCTTCCAGATTCTTACGATTGCAGAATTTTCAGATTTAGGTAACATTTACATTAGGTCGTTTGGTTCAGATATTTTTACTTCTTAATTCCTAAGAGAGAGTTATTTCCTCAAGAGGTGTGCCCAAACTAAAAACATCATAGGAAACCTCGAGTAATAGTTTCAGTTAGTTGTTTAGTGGAAATTTGAGTTTTTGATTATATGAAGAAAGTTGGTAAGTAGGAATTGTGTCCTTGTCAAGATAGGGATAGGTATCATGAGTTTGGTAGCGCATTGGAAGGATGTGTTCATGTGGATGAAGATTTTAAAACCTTGTTGTTATTTATAGAGCAGGGTAGATTTGCCTATGGTGGTTATAGGCATAACCCTAGTTGTACTTATACTGATCTTGAAGCTGACCCGCTTTATATGAATTTCTTGACTAAGACTACATTAGATGGAACATCATATGTTTATAAAGTTAATGATCATAATGGTTGCCTCTGTTCATCAAGTATGAGCAAGATAGGGAGTTGGAGATTCATGGAGCTGAAAAGGATCAGGATAATGTTAGGGAGAAACACAAATTGGGGGAGAGTTCAAAAGGTCTGAAGGCTAATGCGAGGGAGAATAGGAGTGTCTCCATTGTTGAGAAGCAGAAGATAAAAGATGGGATTTTGAGCAAGAAGCGAGGAAACAAGGATAGGGAGTTGGAGATTCATGGAGTTGAAAATGGTCAGGACATTGTTAGGGCAAAATACGAATTGAGGAGTTCAAAAGCTCAATGCCAGAAAGAGTAGGATGGAAGATGGGATTTTAAGTAAGAAGCAAGGAAACGAGGATAGGGATTTAGATGATAGGAAGCACAGAGTTGATGTGAAGATTGTACCTGGTAAGGAGCAGAAGACGAAAGATAGGATTTTGAGTAAGAATCGAGGAAACAAGGACAGAGATTTAAATAACAGGAAGCAAAGAACTAATGTGGAGATTGTACCTGGTGTGGAGCAGAAGACTCAGAATGGTAGCAAATTCATGGATTCCAGAGTAAATATAGAACCTAAAGAACATTCGGATTGTAAGAATTATTTGATTCTTGCAAAGAACCTTGTGTATGATACCGTTGTCTTGAATCTTCATTTGGAAATAATTGTCAGTTGGTTTTTGAAGCTCTTGAGGAATGCATGGGCAGTAACTCTACCCCATTTGTACCTTCAGTTGAACATCGCCAGAATGTATGATTTAAATTCTTCTGCTACTTTCACTATTTCTTTTGGTCCCTCCTTTTTCCTTTATTTTATGTTATCTTTTAGTCCTGGTTCTCCATGATAATTCTTGTAACCATTGGCTACTAATTTTATGTATCAAGCTGGATGCGACAATCATAGATTTTGCATATAGGAAGGAGGTTCTGAATATATTGATGAGGCATTATAATGAAGAGGAGTATAAGAAGCTTTGGAAAGACATTAAGATGCAATTACCATCTAGCTCAACAAATGGACGCGGAAAATCCCTTCTATCACGCCATAAAGGTAGGTTAACCACCTACAATTTGTTTTCCAGAATCGTGACATCTCCTCGCATTTTGAATGCTTCTCTTGTGTTTTGAATTTTTTTCCGGCCATGCCTTAGTTTCAAATTTATGTAGTCACTTTTAAGATAGTATCCAATTCCATAGAATTCCTGCACTCTCATCTAGACAATTTAAGAATAGTTTCTTGCCTTGTTCTTTCACCAAAAATTGAAGTGAACTTGCTAGCAAATCTTTACCACTTTTACGATAGTATCCAATTCCAATTAATTCCTGCTCTCATTTTTATGTAGCTTAGTAGAGTATGTTCTCCTTTGTTTTTCTCTACTCTTTTATCTCCATCTCACTTTTATGATTTTACTTTCACTTTGTGTGGAAGAGTAGTTTGTGTTTTTAGTTAATTAATGTTGAGAATATCATTAACTAATTATAAAAGCTTGCACACTTTTATAATTAGTTAAAGTTAATGATATTCTCAACAATTAAAAAGAGGAAATATTCAGATCTTTCTTTTAAAAGTTTCCATAGATCAATGTATCCCTTTTTAGTTTGACTAAATTTTTTATATGAATGAGGCATGACCAATATATCTTTTGGTACAGTATAATATTTACTCACAAAGAGGTGCCAGTCAAATTATAGAGGGAAATTGTCCTCACTAAGTTGCATTTCAGTGTAGGCAACCAATTATTATGTTGTTTACATATTACATGTTACCTCCTCATCTTGGGTACATTAGCATTACTAAATTGACATCCTAGAACCAAGCCAGGTACTTATTGATGCAGGGTGATTTCATGGTATAGAGATAGGAAAAAACTATAATTTAAATTGAATGTCCAGAATTTTTCCCTCGAATTTGGTCAAAGTACCCAAAACCTGTTGACCAGATCGGGTATGGATACCACACCCACACTCACATCGTGTCAACACAGGTGCGGCACCGAAAGTGAAAGTGAAGAGTTTGAGCAATTTAGGTGAGAGGCAACCCACTCACTGAGAATCTATTCATAGGATGTTATTTCAATGGACACGTCGGTTCTACTCTGGAAGGATGTCTGGATAGGACAAGAGACCCTTATGCAAGCTTTACCTGGTCTGTTCTCCTTTTGTAGCAACCTTGATATCATTATAGTAGAAAGTTGGTCCAATGGGGTGGGATATTTCCTTTAGGAGGAATTTGAATGATTGGGAATAAGCTATGTTGCTCGGATTCGCCAAATGTAGTGTATTTTTGGAGAATCCGACATGGGTGCGGCATCAAAAGTGAAGAGTTCGCACAACTAAGGGAATAAGTAGAGTGGCAGAACTACTACAAGTGTTCAATGACTTCAAAGGGTTGATACAATCAAGTGAAGACACACTAAGGACGGAAGGTTCTCTGTAAACAAACTGTATACGAAGGAAGTGGGACTGCGTTAAAGACCTAGATTGACTATGCCAGCTTTGGTTCTCGGTAGAAAAACTGTATCACAACTCAGGTTTGGTCCCTGTTTTTGAAACTCCCAGATAGCAACTGGACTATGCCAGAACACACTGCTGACTTAATTGTTGGATCCGGAGAGGGAGAAGAAAAGTCAGAACCAGAAGCAAACGTCAGAACAAATGGTTGAGAATGATCTCAGCTTGCATTTGGTGGACAATATGGAAGGAGAGGAATGAAAGATGTTTTGAGAATAAAACAAATTCCAGCCAGAAGGTCAAAGAGAAATGTATTGTCTCCTTTTATTTTTGGTGTAAAGAGGAATGTATAGAAGAAGCAGAACAATTAGTAGATTTGCTAGGTTCACAATAATTAGCTTTGTGTTTTACTCTCTGTTAGCAAATTTTGGAGGTCTCCAGATATCCTTAACGTTAAGGAATACAACATTACCAATTTCAAAAAACAAAAAACGAACCGAAGGGGGAGGCGATTAGACAAGACTTGATATAGCTTTAACTTATTGAGGACATGACCATAGAAGAAGGTATGGAGGTGGAAGATTAGAGCGAAGGTTAGTAGGTAGCCAGATGTTGCCTCGCATTATGTGGGAGATATAGGGGGCTAGCCTCCTCTATCCTCTTCTCACTATTGGTAGTATTATTTAGTAATTGTGTAGTTTCTTATTCTTCTGTGGTACTATTTGTTGCTTCATTTGCTTTGTATCTTGTTTTTTGGTGGTTATATTTTCCTTGCAATCCTGCTTTGATAACATTTCTTTTACCGAGGTCTATCAGAAACAACCTCTCTACCCCACAAAGGTAGGAGTAAGATCTGCGTACATCCTTCCCTCCCTAAACTCCACTTGTGGGATTACATTGGGTACGTTGTTGTTGTTTTCCTTTTTTGGAGTCAGCTATACGTGTCCTAACTATTCACGCTTCTTATGGACCCAATTTTTTTCCAATATTCAATAGTTTGAGATTCGTTAACATTGGAGGTTCTCTTCATCTTTCGCTGATGTACAAATCTCTAAACAGATCAAAAAGACTCCTTGTAAACACTGGATTTGATGTAAGTACCAACATAACTAAACTTTAAACTTTATTCTCCACAAGTTGGTAGGATCTTCTACATCTGTTGTGTTTTATTTTAATGCTGAATTTGCATGGATCCTAAGGGATTATAGTTTTTTAAAGATAATTTCCTTTCATATGATTTTTTGAACCTACTTCATCTAAACACCTTTAATCTTCATGATTCCATACCTACCGACGGTTTCATTTGGAGGATGTCGGACGTATGATAAACCAGTTTAAGCGAAATGCTCTTCCCTTACTGGATGTGTGATGTTTGTACCATTTTTTTAATGTAATCATTTCTTGTCTGGTTTAATCTTTTATCACCGTACACCCATCTTAATAGATGCACTTCTGCCAGACTCATCTCGTGGAAATCTTGGACTTTAGAGGTCCAATATGTACTCTTATATAGCATCATTGGTCTTACAACTATTTAATAAAATTTGCTTCACTTTAATAGGTATCTTTCTATCACAAAATACTCCCATATCCCTTTGATCATCCTGTTTTCATTTCATTCATCAATGTTGCTGGTGTTGCATGAACCTGATCGACCCAAAAGGCATGGCCAAGTCCAAGATGGGCACGACCATCATAAATTAGGTATCCGGTGAACTTAGTAGTTTGCTTGGAATATTAAAGCAGTAAAAGTTTCATTCATGGATAGAGACATGGAAATGCGGAAGGCTTGTAGTCTTGCCTTTTCATCCTCGGGTAATTGAACTCCCTTGAGATAGGAACAATAAAGAGTAAAAGATGGCTTCACCTTAAAATCATTCTGTAATAAGTTAGTGTAAGAAGAGAACTGGAATTTTCTCACTTCTCAATTTGGCTGTCTATGCACCAGGAGAAGTGTTCCTTTCTGTTTGGACAGTTGCATAGGAACTATGCTGAGAACTTGAAAAACAAAGAAAAATTCAAATGAGCAGGTCTTTATGCGAAATAGGGTGGTGATCATATCAATCATATAAATAGATTGCAATGCATCTGGTGGAATATGTTTGGCGCATAATCAGCGGTTGTTAGACATTATTTGAGATTTGTTACTACAATGGATGTCTGGAGGAAGAGGAGGAAATTAAGACATGGGAAAGAGCTCATTGACGTTAATATGAACTATAAAAAAAGCACTCAAGGGAGTTGAGAACTCTTTTCCAACAGAGTGCAACTACCTCCTTATTTTCTGTATACTTTTGGAGAGCACGTGATATTTTAGGAAGTATTGATGCAGGATGCTATTTTAAGGGAATAATGTTTTTATGTAAGACTGTTGTATGTGGCAGAGTATTGGCCAGTTAAGAACTCATGTTCAAAAGATGATAGTGGTGGAGATGTTGAGGTGCATGTATGTAAGAATGAGGATCTCCCGGACAAGGTGGGAGTGAACTCTATGGTGGACAAGTTGAGGAAAGCAAGACTCAGATGGTTCGGGCATGTGAAGTGGAGGTACACAGAGGCCCCAATGAGTATGTGTGAGAGGTTGGCCGTAATGGGTTTTAGGGGAGGTAGGGGTAGGCCTTTTTGGAAGAGGTGATTAGACAAGATATGACTCAGCTCCAACTTTCCGAGTGCATGACCTTAGATAGGAGGTTATGGAGGTTGCGGATTAGGTTAGAAGGTTAGTAGGTAGTTGAACTTTGTCTCATTTCTGGACGGGATAGGCTTGGTGGTAGTTTGATGTATTGTACTTGTTTCCTGTTCATACCAGTAGTAGCATCTTTCTCGTAGCTGTCTGTCTTATGATTTTATTACTCCTTATTTACCGTGCTTCAATTATCAAATTAGTTGGTTATTGTTATCATTCCTATTTTTTGAATGATATGTATGCTTTCTCGATTATTTTTTATGTCCTCTTTATGTTTTCCTTTTAACTACTGTGATGTGTGTTACTTGAGCCGAGAATCTTTCGAGAACAACCTCTCTACCTCCATGAGGTAGGGGTAAGGTATGTATACATTGTACCCTCCCCAGACCCTGCTAATGGGACTACACTGAGCTTGTTGTTGTTGTCTTCTATGTGAAAATTTATCTTACTATGTTAATAAGTTATAATCCTCACTATGAAGATGGAAAATCTACTTGAGAAGGTAGGAAACAGGGATAGAGACACTTGTTTGTAAATCCTATTGATCGAGGAAGGCAATACAAATTTAATTAAGAGTTTATCCAGAATTAAGAGTTGTGGATGCAGCGGGATTGTACATAAGAGATGCATAATTAGAGTTTGCTTCTGTGTAATTCAGGTTGGATTTCATAGAATCTTAGAATAGTTTTAAACTTTTTTAAGCTGCTATGTTTAGCATTTGTGTTATGTTACAGGCCTTTCTATTTAATTGGGGTATTCTTTCAAGTTTTGTAGTCTTTGAACAACAAGAACAGGGTTCCCAATTAGCTTTCAATAGTTTGTGTTGCAGAAGAGAAAAAATTACCATTTGATTGCTTGTCTACTTGAATTTCTTGGGAATATCAAACCCTCTAGTTGCGACTATCCCTGCTAATGGGACTACACTGAGCTTCTTGTTGTTGTCTTCTATGTGAAAATTTATCTTACTATGTTAATAAGTTATATCTTACTGTGTTACTTGAGCTGAGAGTCTTACGAGAACAGCCTCTCTACCTCCATGAGGTAGGGGTAAGGTATGTATACATTGTACCCTCCCCAGACCCTGCTAATGGGACTACACTGAGCTTGTTGTTGTTGTCTTCTATGTGAAAATTTATCTTACTATGTTAATAAGTTATAATCCTCATTATGAAGATGGAAAATCTACTTGAGAAGGTAAGAAACAGGGATAGAGACACTTGTTTGTAAATCCTATTGAACGAGGAAGGCAATACAAATTTAATTAAGAGTTTATCCAGAATTAAGAGTTGTGGATGTAGCGGGATTGTACATAAGAGATGCATAATTAGGGTTTGCTTCTATGTAATTCAGGTTGGATTTCATAGAATCTTAGAATAGTTTTAAACTTTTTTAAGCTGCTATGTTTAGCATTTGTGTTATGTTACAGGCCTTTCTATTTAATTGGGGTATTCTTTCAAGTTTTGTAGTCTTTGAACAACAAGAACAGGGTTCCCAATTAGCTTTCAATAGTTTGTGTTGCAGAAGAGAAAAAATTACCATTTGATTGCTTGTCTACTTGAATTTCTTGGGAATATCAAACCCTCTAGTTGCGACTATCATATTGGCTATTGATGCTCTTATTTCTGCTATTTTCTGTACCAATTTGTATCCCAATCAGTGATGTGATCGCTATATCAACAACGATTTATTAATATATTTTTATTGTCAAAATTGCAGCTGTCAATCGGGCAATCAAAATGGCCAATCATGACAAAGATAAAAAATTGAACATCATGCGTGGATTTTTCTTTTGGTTAGAGGTGAAGGCTATTTCCCTACCATATATTGACTTCAATGAATGTTCCGTTCTTTTCTGTGTTTAACGTGCTCCTTTCAGTGACCATGCATGTGAATCTCCTCTCACTCATTCCATAATGAAAACCACAGTATGAAATACCCTTTTCCCACCAATCAGCTTGCTTATCTTCAGATTCCTTGAACCAATGGTTGCTGTTTTCCTATTACCAGTCATTTGCCTCTAAAGTATGAAAGTACTGCATTTTAACCTCAAAAAAACATGAAACATTACCTGGCTTGCTCAAATGTACTTTACTGACTCCAAGTTTTCAAGGATCAGCAAGGATGACAGATCTAAATTCTACGACCATGTATCGTATATTCAAAATTCTGATGTATGTATGAGGTTTGAGCCAATGGATTTTCAGTAGTTACAAGGATTTGACCAATGGAATGAGAACAAGGACATCAAGGGATAGTTACTGCCTTTCATCTCAAATAAAAGCATGAAATTTTTTCATTCACTATCATCTTTCTCATTATTGCTTGTTCTGCAGAAGCTAGTGGCTTATACTAAAAGTATATTTTGTTTCAATATCTCAGCATCTAACTCGGCAAGATGCGTTCCAGCCTTGGGAGGATGCAGAATGTCTCCAGACGATGCCTGGATCTTCCTAGCCCCAATGTCAATGTGTGCCATAAAAACAAGCAATGGAAGAAAACCAACTACAATTATTATGCCTTAGGGTCGGCTATATGAATACTCATTGTCCAGCTCAACTCATGTCGTATCATTGTACTGTTGGTAGAAGAAACCCAAAGATTAATATTTCAATTATTGGTCGATAACATTTTTGTTGTGCATGATCCTTTTGTGAAAAGTTTTCAAGACAGGCAAAGAAGGTGAACCTATCAGACGAAGTGTGTACTCTGTCTATGGAGCTCCCTTGTCCAGATGAAATATTGGAGTTAG
>NW_006239474.1:0-154 GCF_000226075.1 Solanum tuberosum
ACTTGTATTAATTATTGTAGTTTAGACTTTTAATTACGTGTTTTGATTTTTGGGTGATATATATTTCTTGTGCTACAATTTCTGACAACAATATATAATATGCATTGTTTTACAACCAGATTTATTCTTCCCGGATTTATACCCGTTGGATACT
>NW_006239474.1:614-885 GCF_000226075.1 Solanum tuberosum
AAAAAACCCGCACACCAACATCATTGTGGATTCTAACAGGTGGACATCTATCATTTACTAAATCTTTTATCTCTAAATCATTTATATTAGTCTCTATCATAAGCTGCGATGTTATCGCACATACTAGACCACTATAAAGACTAGAAGAATCGTATATAACCCCCTCCGTTTAAAAATCGACATAATTCCCTGTTTCATTAAAAAAAATCTAAATGAGTCTCACATTATAAACAAACAATTCGAAATACAAATATCATTCAGACAGACAGAA
>NW_006239474.1:2111-2194 GCF_000226075.1 Solanum tuberosum
AACACTTGTTATACAATTCGTCATAATCCAAATAACTTTTTTTACATCTTACGAAACACATTTTCTTACAAATTTCTTTCCAA
>NW_006239474.1:2534-14270 GCF_000226075.1 Solanum tuberosum
CTCAATAAAATCAATTTTTTTCAATGAAAAAAACCTTCAATTACTCGATTCTTCTAATTTTTTAGGCTGAAGAATTAAGAGAGAGAAATGTTGAAGAAAAAAAGGATATGATCTGATTTTTTATTTTATTTTAATTGATTTTGAGTGAATTAAGGATAAAGAATATGGTTAATTTGTTTGGATCCCTTATTTCATGCTAATCATTAATTATCTACAATAAGTTCAAATTAAATTACAGGCCACAATTTCAGTTTTTTACTTTATTATTTCTAATTCCATTTTTTTTAAATTTTAGTTTATCTTTTTATTTTTTTAAAGTTTTTTCCAATTAATAAAAACATTTCTTTTTATTGTAAATTTGTTATAACCTGAAATTTTTAATGCTATAGCTTGAAAGTCTAAATCTACTGCTATAGCTTGAAAATAGTACTATAATATATGTCATATATGAAATTTACACTAGAAAAAACTAGTATTTGGGAATTTGGGATATTTGCCAAAAATATTTGCCAAATAATGGTAAAGTGTATGGACAAACACTATTTGCCAAATTTCCCCCCAAATATTATTTGGGAAATCTATGGCCAAACGGGCCCTAAGCAACAGTATGTATACTTAAACATTCACAAGTCACAACCCGTTTGGTCATAGATTTTACTAGTAGATTTTTTTCAACCAAATCTACGATCAAACGCTAGCTTACTTATTCTATGCATAATTAGAGATCTCATTATGATTAATTGAAGTATATTTTTGTATGTGTTGTAGATGGGATTTTGTTGAAAATAATGGCACGATATCCAAGGACATGAACCGTATTGAAGCTTTTCGTATAGGATTAAATACATGGGCTAAATGGGTTGAGAGAGATATTAATACAACGAAAACCAAAGTATTTTATCAAGGAGCATCAGCCACACATTACCAGTAAGAACTTTCATCCTTCTAATTATTAAATTTTGTGTTCTTTTTCTGCTTTAAAAAAGTAATTTTGATGAATATGTTGTGTTCTTTTTCTGCTTTAATAAAGTAATTTTGATGAATATTTTGTGATTAATATGTGTATATAATGTATACATAGTGAATACATTATGCTAAATATCTATATACATAATATACAGTCGAAGTATATAGTAGTGTATATTTTGGTACACTAGATGGCCGAAGGGTACATTTATGCAAGTTATGCTTACCAATTTGATGGGTAATTTAGGGTTCAACAACGGGTCAACCGTTCAAGTTAACAAATAAAGTCATAACTGAATCTGTCCAAACTTAGATTACATTTCTGGTGTAAAAATCCCGAATACTAAATGATTCATATATATCGTTCTATTTGCCTAATATTTTACAACTATTTTTTTTTCCAGTGGAACTGAATGGGGTGAGCCAGAAGTAAGAGGATCAACATACCCAAGTGGATTACCAATTCCTGTGGACATAGTGAAACAAGTATTAAAGAACATGTCAAAGCCAATAGTAAATTTACTTGACATAACAAAGCTAACGCAACTAAGAAAAGATGGACATCCAAGTATATACAATGGTATACATGGCTTTGATTGTACACATTTATACATGGCTTAGATTGTACACATTGGTGTATTGGTGGAGTTCCTGATACTTGGAATAATATTCTATATGCATCTCTCTTTCCCACTTCTCCCAAACACTCCATTTAATTTATTACATCTCGTTTTGTGTCTGATATTCATTTTATAGAGTAAAGGTACTTTTTCTGAAATATAATTTTATTTTTCAAAATTCAACATCTAAATGTACTTCAGATGAGCTCATATATGAAGCATAAGTTCTATGTATATATCATAAAGAACAAACTATATCATTGATGGACAAATAACAACAAATCTAACAAACTTGCTTAGCATCCTATTCAAGATTTACACTTATGTCTCTAACATTCATTCAAATTTAGGTTTCATGACAATAAAATCAAGATTAGGGGTGTGCTTGGTATAGAGGAAATATTCTTTAATGTTCCTTTGTTTGATCGGTCAAAATTATTGAAAACATTTTCTGTAAAAAAATATCTTTTAAAAAAACGCGGAAAATGATTTTTATAGTGAAAGTAGAAAAAAAATAAGTTTTAGAATTGATATACGTTTTTCTTTTGGTTTTCATTTAGTGTTTGAAATCCGTATTAGAGTCCAAACCGCATAAGGTTGATTAAAGTAGGGTGTACATTCGATTTTTCGATTTGATTTTGTACTATTCAGTTTGAATTTCTCAATTTTTTTTTATTTTGAAAAAGTGTAACCCAATCCGAACCAAAATAAATTTGGTTTGGTTTGATTTTTCTCTTTTCGGTTTGGTTATTCGGATATGTCATTAATTAATAACGTAATCAAAGTTATATTTGCAGAATATATATATATATATATATAAGGAGAAGTAATAGTATTGAATCACTTAAATATACTTTCTAATATAAATTACAAGTAAAACTTAAAACACAATACTTAAAGAGGAAAACGCTTCCTAATGATTATTTTTTTCATATAAAAAATTCGAACTCGAAGTGTGTAATTAAGAGTGGAGGGGTCCTAACCATCCCATCACAACTCTTGTTGATCGGAGAAATGCAACGCGAGAACTTCTCAAAAAAGGTCACCCATCCTAGGACTACTTTTAACTTTTTCAACTTAGTTTTGCGATTCAATTTTTGATTTCATGTCATACAATGTCAATTTGGTCTTATGATTTATTGATCAAGGAGGACAACAACAACAATAATATATTCAGCATAATCTTACAAGTGAAATCTGAAAACGAGAAAGTATAAGTAGTTTAGTACCCCTAACTTATAAAAGTAGAAAAACTATTTTCGATAGACCCTCAATACAAATTCAATATAATCTTATTATTGCAGTCTGCATGACCTCTCTATAAAAGGACATACTCTTATTTTAATGTAGCATTTGAAGAAAAAAAACAACTTATATTCATAATCAATGTCTTTCTTATTATTTTATATTTTATTATATTATTAGTAGTATTATTTTTGCTTGAAGAAATTGTTTTGCACAGTAAATGTGTAAAATTTAAACGGTTTTGAAAAATAAAACTAAACTTTATAAAGTACTTACTACGCAACCAATGTCATTGTCAGAATTTGTAAGCCATCAGAAACGACAATAATAAAAGTAATTGATAAATATTAAATGTTAAGAAATATTTTTAGGTGTGAACTAATGTTTGAATAAAAGTGATGAAGTTGGTAATAATTAATTAGTGTGTTGGGTAAAAAAGAGGTGAAAAAATATTTTTATGAATGATTACGTACAATAGGTCTTTGTGGTCTTACGCTTTTTTCAAATCACTTATAGCAACCATTTCTGCGTCTAATTTAAGGGTGATAATTGGGCGGGTTGGATTAAATTTGGGTGAGTCATAATGGATCAATGTAACCAGTGGCGGATCCAGGATTTAGACTCCGTGGGTGCCAAATAGACTTATCGATTAAATTAATTTTATATTTGATTAAATTATTCGTCTTTTTCGATATAAATTAATTTTAGTTCTCTAATTTTTCTTAAAAGAACGTGCGCAACAATTTCCTTTTCTTAAAAAAATGTCTTTCTCAAAAAAATAGGTATAAATGGGATTTGAACCCGCAACATCAACCTTCTAAAGTTGCCCTCCTACCGTGGCACCACAAGCCAATTTTGTTCTGTGGGTGGCACGCTTTATATAAATATAAATATTATATATATATATACCTTGTATATATAGAGTTTCCGTCGAAGTTCGGGGATGGCGTGGCACCCCCACACCCCTTAATAGATCCGCCTCTGAATGCAACAAACGGATCAAGACCCAATCAAATCCTTGGGTCAAAACTAGTTAGGTAATGGATTATAAAACGGGACAAGACCCAACATAATTCAACTTTTACTAATTTTTAATTTTATTTGTTCTTTTAAAATAGTTTAGTCCCTAATAAAATTATTTTTTCTTTATTATGACTATATAACATATTAATTAATTTAAAAATATTTTTACAAGATTTCTTAATGAATCAATTTTGGGTTACATCTCAACCCATTTTTTAATGAATTAAAATGAATTGAATTGAAATAAATTGAGCAAATAAATGATCGGATCAATAGCACGTCTAAACCTAAACAGGTTGAACAAGTTGAATTTGATTTTGTCGCCCTTAATGCACCCCCCACCCCCACACACACTCCTATCCTATAGTGTTCAATAAACCAAGAACACATGCATTTTGAAGACGAGGAATTTTTTTTATTCAACCAGCATTTTTTGAATCATATTAGATTATATACAAATGCTATTAGGATGATAACTTTTTGCTTTTATATTAAACACAGGAAAATCACTTATTTCTTGAGAAAATATATCTGAGTACCAAACACACCCTACATGAGAGAAGTATTTATTTATTATATTTTATATTGTTATAAGAGAGACATATGGTAGAGCAAGAAACAATAAATAATAGGGAGGCATATGTGAGGTGTGTTGCCATGTGAAAATTGCAAATGCTCATCAAAGATCCAGCCTTTTCTTGCCTTTAGCAAACTATTTTCCTCAATATATATTTCTATAATAATTAATCAAAAAAGTCACTTTTTTGTTTTGCATTTTTCTGTACCATCTCATTCACACACAAAGACGGGTTAACACAACTATCAACTTACCAAAATTTACCATCAAAAGCGGTATGCGATCGGGTTTGAGTTCTGAATACGTCTTCTTCTTTTTATAGAGAGTACTTTCCCCTAAATGGGGTCCTATGTAGAGCAAATATAAATTAGTCGAATTTCAATGTATATACAAAATATCGAAAGAAAAAAATTATCAAAAAATTCATTTATATTGGCACTTCTTAAGATATTATATTTACATGAAACTAACAAAATATAATTTATATAGAGATAGAGTCGTGACTAGCTTTACGTGATAAATATTTCTACATTAATTTAATTGTAATTGCTAAGGGTTAATAAATTTTATATAATTTTGTGAATATTTATAAAATAAATGCATTTTTCCCTTCTAATTGAAGCATACACACAATTACCATATATAAATTCTTTTTACCTTATTTTGGTACAAGAAAGTTGCAAGCAATCGTCAATAGCTCGATTATAAATTAGGACATTTATTGATTTAATTCAAGAAACTAATAAGATGAGAAATTTGCTTTATAAGTAATAAGTTTAATTGGAAAATCATTATAAAAGAAACTCAAATCAAGCTACCAAAAAGGAAATGTCTTTAAACGTGAGAAAATATAATTAGATCAAAATAGAATGAAAATCATGTCACAAAATGTCCATAAATTAGGGGAATTAATTTTTTAAATCAATTTTAATCACAATTTATAAGAATAAGAGTCATAGTCTATGAATTGATGAGTATAGGCCTAAAATCATTACGAGTTTAAATTATACATACTAATAACGTGTACAACGCTTTAGTCTCTTAAAAGGAACTAACTAAAGTGTAACTCTATTTAATACATGTTCAGTTTGAAAAAAATGAAGAAACAATATATCACTTAATTTATAATTATCCTTATTCTTAATTATGATCATTTCCAATAATATAAAATTCATTATAATAAAAGGATAATATAAAAAGGATAATGCTAAACGGCTAAAAAATTTGGCCAGAAATTTAAAAATTCTATGATATCTTTTTTATTTTAAAATAAACTGATATTTTTTCCATTTTTTAACTAAAAGGTATTAAAGTTAAAATGGTAAAAAGGTTCAAAAAGGTAAAATAACATAAGTAAAAATACCATTCTAGCCAAATTCTGGCCAAATTTTCTGGCCAAAAGGGTTTTTCCATATAAAAAATAACATTATTGATCGAAAGCAACAAATAATAAATGGTAGTAAATAGAGTAATTTGCTTTCTACTCTTTTGGTATTGGTCAATTAATTACAAATTCTCTTAATTGCGACATTACGGAATGTAATATCCTTAATTACTATACTTGAACTTATTTAATTTTTCAAAATTAAATTATTTACTGAAAATAAAAAGACCTTAAATAAATGAATCTCCTTATTTGTAATCCCTCCCTTCATACACACACACACACACATATTTATTAATTATTTCAACCCCTTTACACATAATTATTCTCTCTCTTTTTTTCTTTTCTTTTCTCCTCTGAAAATAAAAAATGGTGAAAATATTTATTGATGAGTTTAAATATTTTCTTGTTATTATTTTAGCAGTATTAATTGGGTCATCAGAAGCAAATGGTTGTGATTTATTTGAAGGAAATTGGATTATTGATAATTCATATCCATTGTATGATTCAAAAGCTTGTCCATTCATAAGAAGGGAATTTGATTGCATCAAATTTGGAAGAACAAATCTTGATTATCTCAAATATAGATGGCAGCCAAGTAATGGTTGTGTCTTGCCAAGGTTCATCTCTATCTCTCTCAGTTCCGTTTTATATCGTACTTTTCTTCAAGTTACTTATGATGATAATATCGAGATAAATTTCAAAAATGATCAAATAACTTTAGCTTTTTTTCACTAAAATCAACAACATATATTACTTATAAGCTCATAAGTAGTTTGAAGAAAGTAGATTGTCTATACACACTACAGACTTTACCTCTATCTCAACAGCTCAAATATAATAAATCAAAATATTTTTGAAAAAGGATTTTTTTTCACTAAAGTCACATAACTATATTTTTTCTATAAATAAGGAAAACTCAACTAAAAAATAATTGAAATAGTAGTTAACTATACTTAAAAATCAAAGGGATTGTGATTTTATAACATGTGGTTCTCCTTTGAACTTATATTCAATTTATCAATGAATATGTTGAAGGAAACAATGGAGCATTACCTATTTAAGTTCAACAACTAAAATGAACATGTTAGAAATAAACTACTCTTAACTTGTAAAACAAGTCCTTTTGTTCCAATTTTTTAATTCAGAATCAATCAAATCTCTCCGTATTGGATTAAATCAACATAGGAAAATACAACAATGTATTTTATTGATAAAGATATTTCAAACGTTTTCCTAATTAAAAATGATGTTTGACTAAAATAAATGTTCTGGACATATTTTGCTTTACTATTTGAACAATTTAATTTTGTGTGTTTTTGGAATAATTTGTAGATTTGATGGCAAAGATTTTTTGGAAAAATTCAGAGGAAAGAAGATAATGTATATTGGGGATTCTTTGAGTCTTAATATTTATGAATCCCTTTTGTGCTTGCTTCATGCTGCTGTCCCACAAGCTAAATATAATCATGTAATACTTAGAGAAAATGTCACTGTCACATTTCTGGTAAGTTTTTTTTTTCTAAAAAAATAATTATGCAATACTTTACTTATGGATTTCTATTATTGGAGATTGCAACATATAACTCTTTAGCACAATCCTTTATTAAAATGCTACTTCTATGTAACAACTCGAAACACGTAGAAGAGACTTATATAATAGACCTATTAAATTTTTTTTAATTATATAATCATTTTCTGTGTTTACGAGATATGTCTAATCAATAAAGGACAAATGTATTCTCTAAAAAACGGTTGATTGATGTAAGTTCTGCTAGTCTGTTTCAATTTGTTTATCCTACATATACTTTGGATTGGACAGTCAAATGAAATTTATACACTTTTTAAATATCTCGAATTATTAGTTATATATTGTGATTTATGCTAATACTTTTTATATAGTTTTTAAATATGTAAAAGAAAAAAAATAGTTTGACATCTCGTATTCTAAATCAAGTCAAACAAATTGAACAAAGAACGTATATGTTTTACATTATTAGCTCTAGATTTGTGTTGTGTGTTTTTTAGTTATAGAAAAACCTAAAGTATTTTTTTTTAATTTTCTTAATTTTGCAGGATTATGGAGTTGAAATAGTATTATTTCATTCGAATCTTTTAGTGGACATTGAAGTTGAAAAAATTGGACGTGTATTGAAACTAGATTCAATTAAAGATGGGCAAATTTGGAAGAATTTTGACCTTTTGATATTCAATACTTGGCTTTGGTATACAAGAAGACCACCAGGACAACAGTATGTTCATTATTATTTAATTTTCTTTTTAATTTACAATTTAGTCTATACGATCAACAAATTAAAATTAAAATTTCACATCGTGAAAATAGTTTCTTGCAAAAATACAAAATAAGACTACAGATAATAGACCTGACATGATCCGGACGTTTCCAAAACCTCATGACCATGAATTAGTGCATGCATCACATTATATCTTTTATCTTTTAATAAAAATGAGTTTTACAACGTGCGAATATTGGTTGTAGGTGGGATTTTGTTGAATATAATGGCAAAATATTGAAAGACATGGATCGGGTCGAAGCTTTTTGGGCTGGGCTAAAAACATGGGCCAAATGGGTTGAAACAGATGTGGATACAGCAAAAACCAAAGTTTTCTTTCAAGGAACATCTCCGGCCCATTACCAGTAAGAAATTTTTTGTTCATATAATATATATTTTTAATTTTTAGCTATAATATGTCTTCTTCTATTTTATGTTACAAATCTCTTTAAAGAATAAAATTGAAATAAAAATTTGAGATTGAATATATTTCCTAATTGCTAATTTGATTTAAGAGAACATAATAGCTTTATTTTCATTATTTCTGCTATAATTTTATGGACCTTAAATTGCTCGAGTTTATTTGTTGAATTTGAAGATAAGTTTATGAAGCTGAGTGTCACCATAACAAAATAAACGAACTCAAATGATGTAGTTGTTGTGAATATAACTAAGATGGAGGACTGATGTGAGAATATGTCAAATTATATTTCAGACTCTGTGAAGATGTCTATATATAAAAGAGGACGATGCTATGAAGTTGTATTTTTATTTTTTAGTTGCTTTGGATTAATTCTAGAACATCCCTCCCTTCTCACATTTTTATTTCTTGTTCTTCCCTCTGAAGATTTGTTACTAGTTTGGAGTAATTATCTAATGACGAACTCTTACATTTTTACGTATAATTCCAATTATCCATTTCAATACAATATATACGAGTTCATTACATTAGTTCTATATGACTCTCACAAAATTGTAAGAAAATGTTGTAGCTTTATGACTGTTGAAGAATGAAAAAATCTTACATCCGTGGTTAATGAGATAGGTAGTGTCCTTATAAGGCTTTTTAGGTGGAACTAACTCTTTTAAACTAGTTTTTGGTGTGTGAGTATGATATTGGGCCCTCAAATTAAATTGTCCATATTCTATTCTAGATGCCCTGTATATATATTTCTTGTTCTCAAACCTTAGTTACTACTCATTGTTTTTGTAATGTACATGAACAGTGGATCAGAATGGGGTGAACCAACAGTGAACAGTTGCTTGAATGAAACAACTCCAGTCAATGGATCAACATACCCAAGTGGCTTACCAATTCCTGTGGACATAGTGAAACAAGAATTACAGAACATGTCACAGCCAATAGTAAATTTACTTGACATAACAAAACTATCACAACTAAGAAAAGATGGACATCCAAGTATATACAATGGAAATCATGGCTTGGATTGTACACATTGGTGCATTGGTGGAGTTCCTGATACTTGGAATCAAATTCTTTATGCTTCTCTACTTTGAAAAATAAATAAATAGATTTAAGTATCATTTTGTTAACATATAGTGGAATAAATTAACATATGCAATTATTCTTAACTTAAATATGATGATGAGTTGGGAGCATAGGAGCCGCTTCTATGGTTCCATTCTTGTTGTTGCTAGAGGTACACATCTCTTTTCTTGATGTGAAATGACATACGAAAAAAAGTTATACTTATTCATTTGTGTCAAGATAATATGTCTATTTTCTCCTCCTTTATTCAGATTTGAAATTGAAAATATAAATAGTTATTTGGCCACCATCAGATGTTTACAACTAACCAAATAATTAACCCTAAACGTCAACAAATCAAAATGAAAATTAATATCACTCTGATTAATTAACCGTTAAAAAAGTGTATATATATGTCATATGTTTTATATTTATTGGCTTGACGTAAACTTTTTCCTACTTACTTTATAAATGAAATTAATTTCCTCTTTCGTTTCTAAGATCTAAAAATAAACAATCTCAAGCAAGTTAAATATACCAAATAACAAGAAATTCTAATGAAGAGTACTATTAATCTATTATTAATAACTGTGATCCAGATTCCAGAATCAGGAAGAGCCGGACATGAATTGGAAAGAGTAACTTTCCCCATAGGAGGAAGAGTGTGCGCTAAAGTTAAAGCAACTCTTTTTCAAATATAGATGTAATTTCATTAATTCAGTACTTAAGGTCTTCCTTCATCATTTTTATGTCACCTTTTTACTTTGCACTTGCATTAAGAAATGATGTAACTTTACTCTTCTATCCTTATTTAATGTTTTCTTAAGCCAACTTTATTAATAAATGACAAGATTGATTAACTATTCTATCAAGGGTATAATAGGCAAAATATGTATGCATAAATTTTATAAAATGACAAATATTGTGGTCCAGCTAGCTATTTATATAAATGAATAACATATAAAATAAGACGGAGGGAGTAGCTTTTTGTCGTACTCCTTTTTTCACTTATGGGACGGAGATAGAGAGCCAACAGAAACTTTTAGAGTGGAAATAATGAAGAATCTTTAATTAAATGTAAATTAATGATCATATGTTCATTCATCATATAATTACAAATTTGTGCACCCCATTCATGTACTAATTTCCTATTGGTTTTTAATGTCAAAAAATATACCATGACAAATTTGTCTAGCTCATGCATGTACTCAAATAACCTTTCCATTTCTATCTACATTATTCATTCATCTGATTTTTTCAATTAGCATAAAGTTCAATGCTTCTCATATATTTAAATTTCCCCTTTAGTTAATTAAGCATATGAAAATGGTAAAATAAACTTGTCCATAAGCAACCAAAAGAGCTATCATATTAATTAGTCCTTAATTACTAGTAATAGCAACCCACGTGTTATATATATAATTCTTTTTGCCACAGCCTCTATCCTTCTGGTGAGCACTTTGTGCCACTTGGTAAATTAGTTGTTTTGATTTTAATGATACTATAAAATTCCCAATTGTTATAATATTGTGCCTCTCTTTTTTCAATTTTGATTTTGCTTAGAAAGTGATACTAATTAAAAAGATGGCAAAGGGTGTGAATAGTACTTTTGTGTATATTCTCGGTGCAATGCTTATGTTGAGTTTTGTGTTTGTTTTTGAAGCCATGTTGACGGTATTTTCAAGGTTTTATTCAGATGCAATTGCCAAGAAATTAGTTCATATAGGAAGAAATACAACAAGAATAATATCAAAACAACAAGAAGAAGCAAAAATAACTACAAGTAATTGCAACTTGTTCGAAGGAAGTTGGGTGATTGACGACGATGTTATCGATCCTTTATATAACACAACTACTTGTCCATTTATTCGAAATATATTTGATTGTACCAATCGACCTGATCGTCAATATCTTAAGTATAAATGGCAACCTAGTGCTTGCAATTTACCAAGGTACGTAACAATATTTGAGATTTACTACGCATAATATAATTTTCTGATAAATAATGTTCAACTAATTACTTTTATTAATTTTATCCGCCACCCTTGCTTGTTCTCATCTAACTTACCTAGTTAAACGATATTATTTTAATTTACCTCTATTATATATATATATATATATATATACATATATAATTT
>NW_006239474.1:14393-26553 GCF_000226075.1 Solanum tuberosum
TATATATATATATATATATATATATATATAATTTGTTTAATCCCCTCTCATGATAGTCGATATATAACACGATTATGAAGTCATAAATCTTTATTCAAATAGTCGGTCGGATTCACCGGTTTATTTTTTTATTTGGTATATATATAGATTAAATTTTTAAATTTTTAAATTTTTATGTAGGTTTGATGGCAGAGATTTTTTGAGGAAATACAAGGGGAAGCAAATAATGTTTATTGGGGATTCACTAAGTCTAAATAATTATGAATCATTTTTATGCTTGCTTTATGTTTCAGTACCTGGAATGAACTACAAGACCAAATTAACAAACCAAAGTGTTACTGTAATTTTTGAGGTAAGTAAAATTTTCATTTATTTTAATTTACAAAAAAAATATGTTATAGGCTATTTTAGGTTTAGAAAAAAAAACATTTGTGAGAAAAAAAACTTAGTCCTTAAGAACGAGAAAGCATACTAAAAGGCTATTCCATAATCGATTCTTGTTGCCGAGTCGAGGGGTTGTTCAACCACTTGATTGTATGGAGAGGGGGCTTGGCTAGTTCAGGCTCTAAAAGAGTTTTCTTCGAGTAAGCAATCTTTCTATCTTTTTGGGTTGCATGTCCAAGACAATGTTTTTTTTAGATTAAGATGGATTGATCTTTGCTATCGTATTGGAAAATTAATTATTTTTGTGGATTTTTGCAGGATTATGAGGTTTTAGTGACATTATTCAACTCATTATTCCTAGTAGATGTTGAAGTGGAACCTAATATTGGAAGAATATTAAAACTAAATTCCATTAAAAATGGAGAAATTTGGAAACAAGCTGATGTTTTGATCTTCAATACTTGGCTTTGGTGGACAAGGGGAAAGCCAAAGCAACCGTATGTACTCTCATTTCTTTCCCCCCTTAAACAATCATATAAGGATTTAAGTTATAATATTTGTGGAGCCTCCATTTATAGAGTGCTAGAGTAATCCCGACATGCGTTAAGAATTGGATGACAGACACAATTTTTACTAGTTTCCACATAATTTGTGCAGTTGAAAACTATCATGTTTGTTTAATGAAAAATTGACCGGCTCTAACTACCTTGCGGAGCAAACAAAAGATCCCAAAATCACACTGCTCTATATGAACAAACAAACTTTGCACAACCATCTTATATTTTGACAGTACGAAAAAAATATCAATATAATTTGTAATAATAGGTAAATATCGATTTTATCAGATTATCAGCTAATATATACTATATAAATTCAATATAAGTGCATAGAACTTAATTAATGACCAGAGTAAAATACACAAGAGCACGATAGGTGGACGTGACTTTTTTTGATATTTTCAGTATAATTATTGAATGATCTAATAAAATCTTTATACTATGGTATATAAACAAACTCAAGAATTAATTACAAGAGCAAGATACACAAAAAAATAACTTTGTGCAATTATTTAATTAACAATTGTTATGAAACAAAAAATGGAATAAATTAATTTAATTTCCTTATTATGTTTTTTATAGGTGGGATTATATTGAGGATGGTGGGAGATTAGTGAAGGATATGAATCGTATAACTGCATTTCAAAGAGGATTAAATACATGGGTCAAATGGGTTGAGACACATGTGGATCCAACTAAAACCAAAGTTTTCTACCAAGGGGAAGCTGCTTCTCATCACCAGTAAGATAATCTTGATTTTAATTCTTGTTGTTCGAAGGTTTAGGCTTGTTTGTGTCATAATACTAGTCGTATTTTTGTAGTTGATCTTGCTTTTGATATTTATCATTCTATGTTGTTTGTTGTGTTTCGATTAACACATTACTTTGTTATTGTTATTGTTTCTTTCTTGTTGCTAAGATTGCTTCACTGTTTTCATCTTCTGTTGCTTGTATTTGTTGCACCTTTTGTCATTGATCTTTCGGAAACAGTCTCACTACTCAAGTTTTGCGTACAATTTACCCTCCTTAGACCTCACTTGGAATTCCACTGGATATGTTGTTGTTGGTGGATAAAGTTATCTAGAAGTTCAGTTTAGGTTTAGTTTTGTTCGGGTATGTCGTAGTATCACTCGTAGGGGCGGAGCTACAGCCATCCAAGGGTGGTCAGCTGAACACCCTTCGCCGGAAAATTACATCATATACATAGGTCAAATTATGGATTTAAGGGATAAATAATTAATGTTGAACAACCTTGACATAAACTCTTCCTAGGTGCAGTGGTTAAGTGTGTTCATTTCCATCTCAATTGTGTGGGTTCGAATCCCAGTGCGCACAACCTCACACACTATTATTATGTTCCTCAAGTTTCTTAATTATTAATATTACAATTTTAATAATATAGAGTAACATATATGAATACATTATTTTAATTTTAAATAGTTAAATATCATGTATTTTTAATTTTTATCTAGGATATAATGCACTTTCGAATGGTGAAAACAAAAAAACCAACATTTTACTTTAAAAATTTGTGCTTATATATGTTAACAACTTTAAATCCAAAACTAAAATCAATACATGCGTTTTATCTTCTTCTTTTTTTAAGAAAAAAAAATTCTAGGTGTGATTTATGTTTCGTAAAGCTAGACACATTTGTTCTATCAATATTTCACTTTAAAAACAATAATCATATATTTTTATCATATAAATTCAATGCATCAAAAAGAAGAAAAAAAACTCGATTGTGTATATTTGATATTGACAGATGTTGAGATCGTTTATGGTAGAATCCTTAGGTTAAAAAAATAACATTCAACTCACTTATTAAAAAAAATTCTTGAACACCCTTGATGAAATTTCTGACTCCGCCACTGATCACTCGTATATCTATAGTTCTTGCTTTTGATATTTATCGTCATATGTTGTTTATTATGTTTCGATCATCACATAATTTTGTTGTTGTTGTTCCTTTCTTGTTGACTCTGCAATGCTTTAATTTCCTTACTAGTTGTTATGATTATTTCACTGTTTTCTTCTTCTTTTATTTGTATTTGTTATACTTGAATCGATGATCTTTCGAAAAAATTTCATTACCTCCAAGTTATCAAGTTTGCATACACTTTACCATCCTTAGACCTCACTGGT
This sequence comes from Solanum tuberosum, assembly GCF_000226075.1. Lineage (NCBI taxonomy): Eukaryota > Viridiplantae > Streptophyta > Magnoliopsida > Solanales > Solanaceae > Solanum > Solanum tuberosum. Next base: position 17,479 of record NW_006239474.1, read on the forward strand.
AGAATTCCACTGGATATGTTGTTGTTGGTTGGTTGGTGGATAAAGCTACCTAGAAGTGAGTCTAGTGGCGAAGTCAGATATTTTATCAAGGATGTCCAGGATTTAATATCTATGTATGAAAAATAATTTTGGACCTACATATGTTATAATTTTTTACCTAAGTTATGTGTGTCTACGCCACTGCCTAAAACATGTATTAGTGATAGACAACAAGTACTTAATATATTAGTCGAGATGCATACAAACTGGTAAGTACTTTTAACTATTTCCTTATTTGTTTCAGTGGAGAAGATTGGGGTGAGCCAGGAGTGAAAGGTTGCTCAAATGAAACAAGACCAGTTATGGGATCAATTTATCCAGGTGGTTTGCCTTTAGCTGCCCAAATAGTGAAAAAAGTGTTGAAGAAGATGAGAAAAAAAAAGTCAATATTTCTATTGGATATTACAATTCTTTCACATTTAAGAAAAGATGGACATCCAGCCAATCATAATGGCAATAAAGGCATTGATTGTACACATTTTTGCCTTTCTGGAGTTCCTGATACTTGGAACCAACTATTTTATGCTTCTTTATTTTAGTCAAACATTTACATTTTCTCTCTATTTATTGAACCTAAAGGGTCTTTAGTACTCGGTCTCAATTTATATGGCATAATTCAAATTTCAAAAGTCAAACGTTTAATCTTGAATTGAAATCTTTAATTTATAAAGTACTATAAGTTGTCACAATAATTGACAATTAAAAAATATATAAAAAATTACGTCAAAGATAGACTTGTTTGAATCTTGTAATTCGAAAGGTGTCACTCAAATTGAAACGGAGGAAATAGCAAAGTATAAAATAAATATAAGTTTGAAACTTTTTTTTTTCAATTAAAGGATAAAAGTTTAATGAAAAACTACACCAAATACTCATGACACTTAAATAATTATCCGTATTTGCTCATATACTTAAACTAATTACACCAACTCTCATTCGATCCTGAATAATTTAAGTGTGTGTTTGGTATGGAGCAGAAAATATTTTCCAATCAGCGTGATTAAATATCACGATCCAAACCATCGTGAGTGGCACACACACTAACTCTCCGGTGGGAGAACCATTATTACATCCCAACTAAACAATTTAAACTACGGAAGCAGGTTAAATAAACTAAATAGCGAAGTTCCCATAAACTTCAAGGTTTAACAAACAATTAACAACTATTGCGGAAGAATAAAGCCTAGAACCTGAAAGTCAATGTACCAAAACTTTACTAACGACAAATCTAAGAACAAGGAGTACAACCCCGAAACTAAACAACAACTTAACCAATAGTCTGAGTCCGAAAGAGTAGACTTAAACAAGAGAGATCCATGGAAGCCTGAAAGAACTCGCTCACCCTTGAATCCGGTCAGGCTCAATAGTCACATAGTTGAAGTACATCAATAGCCGTCGGAAGATGCCCCGTACTCAACAAAAATAAGAGCAAGTGCAATATCAGTACACAATCACCGTGTACTGGTAGGATCACGCGGCTATCCCACTAAGTAAAACATATGTAAGTCATTACAACATCATAAACATGCATACACCGAACATATACAATATCAATTATCATTTACGAGCAACGTACAATTTCACATGCTTCAATAAGAGAACCACACCACAACCACTCTTAAAGTCCACTTGTGCCATGTATGAATGAAGTCACATACCCCCACTCACACTAAGTAGAACTCTTTGAGAAGTCATAAGTCATAGTTCATGATCATGTTCACAACAATAAGTCAATATATAACAAGTCATTAGTCCTCTCATGGAACCCAAACCCAAACAGTAAGCATGCCGGAACATGGAAATTGATCCCATATTTATGCCGGAACGTGGCAATCGATCCCATATTTATGTTGGAACGTGGTAATCGATCTCATAGTTATGTCGGAACGTGGCAACCGATCCAAGTTAGTTATGTCGAAACGTGGCAACCGATCTCATTCACACACCACAATCACAATCACAAGTATATCATCAAGATCATACATTTAAGTCATGATTTCATGGCATTCATCAATTATCTATCTCATTTACAACCAGTGTGATCAACATTGCAACATTCATACATATACATATATCATAATGAAGCAAGAACAAGCATACATCACACAATCATAGAATCACAACCATCACCTACCTCGAATCCAAGCTTGAATCCCCTAAGGCACTTGAATCTTCCCTTTCCGGATTCTTTCTGGTTGTTCTAGGTCTACAAACAACAATTTATATGCAATGATCAACAATCAAATGTCTAATTATTCGGATTATAACAAACCCAATAACCCTAGACCAAATCCAAGATCCTAATATCCAATTTAGGGCTTTTTCAATCATAAATTCTAGATCAAAACCCTCCCCCATCGATAATAACCCACTAGATTACGTTCTACGGATCGAAAAACGGATTCGGGGAGTTAAAACCTTATATTTAGCCTCAAGAATGGTGAAAAATGGTCAAGAAGTCGCCTGGGGTCGTCTCCTTAGCTCTAAAAATCGAAAAGTGCCAAATAAGGTCGTTTAAAGGTTTTTTAACGACTTTAAGTCGCGTCTGGCCCGCCAGGACGGACCCTTCCCGCTACAGCAGCCCTGCTCTGGCGGCCTACACGGAGACTGAATGTTACCCGTTCACGCTAAGATCATTTTCGAGAGTTCTACTCGCCCAAATTCGATTCCGTAAAGTCATACGGGGTTCCTTAACGTCTTAGCTATCTACTTATGTGGTCCAAATCATAATTAGATCTCTCATTAATTGCCAGATTTCCCTACACCTTAATGACTCCGATTTCGTCCAAATTTGGACTAGATTGGGAAATTAAAAGTTACTACGAAAAAGTTTTCTGGCCCCAATTCTTTCTTCATTGACTTATCCCTAAAGACGAAATCAGGTCGTTACAAAAGATACTAATTTACCCATCACTCGTCCCCGAGTGATCAACTAGGAAAAAACTAGCTAAAGTAAGGGTAGAGTAGTATCTAATCGTCGAATTACTGGGGATACTTGTCTCGCATGCCCTTCTTACCGAATCTCATTACCTCCTAAGGGTTTCACATCTCCAACCTCAAACCAACCAATTGAATACCTACACATCCTCTCTTACAATGCCTCAATGAAGTCATCTCAACACTCAAGTGATAATTATTGTTATATGTAAACTTAACTAACAACAAAAATGATTCTCAATAACCCCCAAAGTTGATCGCACACATGTCTGTAACACGTTATCAAGGACTTTGACACAACATCAGGACGAATCCTTTCTAACATAACTATGATAAAATTCTAAATCAATACTCGCTACAATTAGAAGTGAACCTGAACAAACCAACACGCATTCATAATACCCAAACAATCACAATTCTTAACAACATCTCCATCCCACAACATAAATTCCCATAAGCTTAAGTTATTATAATTTTGATCTTTAGAAATCAGATACTCATCGAGGGATATGTCCAAGCATACAACCCCTCCAACAACACAATCGAAATGCTAGATTTAGTAATTGTAGATTACCTCTTAAGAACAGTAGAATTGGACCCAATAATCCCCACATTCAACCACACATAATCGATACATGACCTCGACGACAAGATTATATATTAGATTGTCAGACAACCATAAATACGTAGGGTAGCTCTTCTATAAATTCTCATAAGCAAGGTGGTACATGTAGAACCACTAAAATACTTTAACAACTCCAAGACAACGCCAATTATGTCATTCGAAATAACCAAATCTTCCCAATCTTCCCATTCAACCAAGAGAGCATCGCAGGATTTGGTACCTTAATCCACCACTAGGGATCCACCCACAAAAGTGAAAATACACGAGAGCATAGCTAGTGAATCATACTCACAATACTAACAACCATCATAAACTCTCCGACCATTTACCTTATTATAAACCAACAATTTTAAATGAAACCTTTCTTAGGTACTTTAACAATCAATAGTAGTAAACTTACGACTCAACCCAGATGTAAGTCCTTTCAAATGCTCAATACCGGATATAATTGATCATTTCTCACCTTAACAATTCATACCTTGACAAAATACATCACCACGAATATAGACTTACAATGAAAAATCTGAATTGTAATTTCCACCATATAACACAATCCCTTTCTCTATCAACATTAGCTTGTACCTTGAAGATTTTATGAATTCATGGATCTTTGTTTATCATTGATTGCATCTTCATCGATCTTACCATATATTTCGCTTAAATTTCAATCATACTCATTACTAGACTCAAAAACAAAACCAAGCACTTGTCACCACACTCAAGCTAATGTCCACACACTCCTTTCTCAAATCTTTTTCAATAGTTTTTGACCCATCTGATGGACTTGTGACACTATTACCATAGCCACAACAAAATGAATGAAATCACGCGTCTCTGAACTCAATTATCTACCCCTCTAAAGATATCTTTTTAGCCCTTGCAATCAAATAAAATATTCTTGCTGTTACGACTCGATTTCGAAAACTAAGGTTTCGAAGCCGATTTCGCAACTTTGGCAATTTTGTACATTTTTTTTGGAAAATTTTTATAATTTGGAAGTCGCCACTTAGGTTTTTAGGAAAAATTAAGAAAACCATTAAAAAAGGAATATTTGAAAGAAAACATAATAAATAAAACCAGAGTCTAGGCATCTTAGAGAATCCGCTAACACGCGGTTGACCGACGGATTTAAAAGTTGGCTAATTTTAAAAGGAAACTTAAATTACTTGAAAAAATCTTATTTTATTATTATTAATTTTTAAATGAGAAATCTTTTGATGATTGTACATTCGTATTATCCCAAATAATGAGATAATTCAAATGGTAAAGTGCCAAAGTAAAATTTTAACTTAACAATTTATCCGAGTCAAGTTTTTGAGTCGAATAATCAACACAATCACTTAGGCATGGATTTGAAAGCTAAATACTAACTATGAAAGAATATGGATAATTCTCAAGTTAGTCTTGAAACTTAGATTGTCTAACTTAAAAGAGGTTTTGAAAATTCAATACTTAACGCAAAATGAGCAACAAAATGGACACTCCCCCAAGGATTCATCTAAATTAAAAAAAAAATGTTAGCGTTTCCAAAACATAATAAGAGCACGAAACAATACGAAAAAAATAAATAACGAAAAGTTAGGCCCTTGGCCTATCATGCTCCTTGTTGTTGCCGTATAAATTGGACCTTTCAAGTCCAGAAAATTCCCAATTTTAGTCATTTGGTACTGCTGCTATTCTGCTCCATTATTTATGGGTTTTAACCCAAGTTTTTGCTCTCCAATTTTCAGCCTTTTGAGGCTGTTGTAACTCTGCTTCAGCTGGTGCCATTTTCAGACTTTTTAAGTCCGATAAAATGCTATTCTTTTAGCCCTTTAGGCTACTGCTGTTGCTGTATTCCTGGGTGTTTAACCCAATAAAAATAGTCTCCCTTTCGCGACTCGGAGGTTGACCCGAAGAGAGGAGTGTACAAGGGAGTGAGGAGTCCAATTGGACTCGAATAAGAAGGTTCATGTAAAAGAAAGAAAGATAAGAATTAACAAATAATCAATAGGGGACAAATATTAACTTTAGACACAACCGACATCTAATAAAGCAAGCTTATTCTACCCGAAGTAAAGAGTTAATAGGCGGAATCATAGAGGACAATATTTGATCCTAAAACCTTTCCTTTATATTCACAGTAAGACAAACCATAACTGTAAACTTTAGCTATAGATTTAAGAAAAAAGAAAATCAGAAAATAAACAAGGAAGGGACAATTTAAACATCTTCACATAAGCCTTAAATTCACACATCGAAGAAAACAAAAGGTTAAGAAAAAAAATGGTTAACACATGAGAACTTTTTGTGATCCATTAATCTTGACAGTAGTATTGTTAAGAACAACAAACTAACATCTTAACACAGAAATCAATTGCCGGTTGTGTTCAACATGTAGCTACACTCATTGATCTTAAGGTAACATGAGACAGAACACTAAATCGAACATCATTTTGAATTATTCACACGGAAATGAAGACAGGAACCTCAAAACAGAGAGACAGGCGACAACTAGGAGCTGAAAATAATTGAAAATAAGACAGTTTGACGCAAATTCACACACTCAAACTTAAATAGTCACGCTATAACCAAAATAAACATACTTCAATCCCACATTGGATCACATAGCTGACTAGAGAGAAATTAATCACGACATTCTTATACATGTAAAGAGATTAGATGAAGGGAGGAAACCATCAATTGTATAATGGGTAAAGAATTAATAAAACAAGTAAGAATGATATGTTAAAACAAAGGAGCACATATTTCATGCATAGCTATAAGCTTTGAGCCAATAAAAAGCTACTGTACATTCATGTTTAGACTAAACTCAGTTGCTCGAAGAATTAGGAATTTGCCAATATGACACATAAATCACAAGAAATAGTTGGACATGAGTGAAGCTAATACTAATCTAGCCAAAACTCGAACATCAGTAAAACTATTTAATTTTCCCACGATATACAAATTCTAAAGGCTAGTGAAACAAGATATATAGAGAAATCACTGCTTAGGCAGAGTAAAACACATACATGTAGTAGAAACAAGTTATGAAAACAAAGAACTGAAAAATAATGAAAGGGATATTACTAGCTAATACCCATCAAACAAATTCTAATATACAGAAACTAAAACACATACAGGGCTAAGAATACACAAACAGAACAGAACTGGAAATTAAAAGGAAACAAAGTTAAAGAAAGAATTTACCTCTTTCGGGCAGCGAACTGAACGATGAGTTTGAGGGAGGCGATTCCACCACCTCTTTAAACTCGAACAGCCACAAAAAGCCACAAGATTTTAGATTATTGAACCAAGAATTCCCGAAAATAAAAACCTTTTAGGGTACTCTTTTCTCCCAAAATCCCTCCTGGTGGACAATGAACATGGTGGGTTTATATAGATAGGATTTAGGACAAATTTTGGGGGGGAAATAGACGAGGGCAAAATGGGGCTAGAAAAGGGGCCAAAATTTGAATTTCAAACGGAATTCTATCCAGAACCAGAGCATATTCCCAATGATTCTTGCAATTTCAACAGATTGAAGGCGAGATGAAGGGCTAAGATCGACCCATCGTCCTTCGAATTCTACGCGGCTTGATCTTGAGGCCACAAGGACGAATTTGCAGCTGGAATCGGCGCTGGAACAGTACTACACGTACTGTTTGTCGAGGGAAAAGAAGAAGACGACGAGAATAAAGTTGTCACAAGTACATAGATGCCGTGAACTACTTCTGTGTATTGACGTCGTGGATTGGCTGCTGCTTTCCGTCTACTGGTTGTGTACCTTTATATTGAAGGAAACGTTGTTGGGTTTCTTTTGTTGGTGAAGGGATTGGGCCAGGTCATCTAGAGGAATTGGGCTGGGAAGGTTAATTGAAATTGGAACTTGGGTTCAAATTAGAAAGTTGGCCCAAATCTTGGTTTAAGGTGAAATGGGAGTGGCTAGATTTGATTGGTGAATTCGACTAAACTTTAAATAAGACGAATTAATATAAATCAATTAACGAGCCTCTTATTCTTAACAAAATAAACTAATTAACTTAATCATAAACTAATTAATCTAGAATATAGGCCATTGAATAATTAAACTAATTAATCAAATATTTAATTAAAACAAAATCTTTTTGAGACGATTTTCAAATATTATAAAATATACAAATTATATACAAAATTATATAAAATATATATTTTACTTAAAAATTATAAAAATAATAAAACTAATTAAAAGTAACTTGAAAAAATATTTTGAACTTTATAAAAACTAATTATTTCAAATCATTTGGAATTTAAAAAGAAGCTCGGTGATTAATCTATACTGTAGAGGTCCAAAATTGGATGTCAACTTGCTCTCGTCTCTCTCTAAAGGTTGTACTACATTCCACTATATTTTTCTTCATTATAACTGTAGCTCTTTCAAATTCTATTCGAGTGGTGTCCCACCATCTCTTAAAACTTTCCATACAACCACATTACTCACCAATTATTAGAAAACCACGACCTTGGATACTCGCAAGTCGTAATTACTATACAAAATTCGTTTAACCAACAATCTTATTATATAATTGCATCCCGTCACAATCCATCACGACTCTTATTACCATTTTACAATTACGCTCCGTCATCCTTAACTATCACTACGAAGTCAACCTTTCAGCAACATGTAACGACCCGTAAGGTTGTTTTTGGAAATTTTCGTAAAATTACCGTTTTACCCCTCTCAATAGTTGTCCCAAGTCATTTAGAATTAGTCGGTGAAGTTGGTTTGAAAATTTATGAGCTATTTATTAATTAAGATTGTTTAGTTGACGGATAATTTTAAATAATTAATTTTAATTGATAGCTAATAAGCTAAATTCATTATTTATTTAATAGCTTATGTCTCTTGGCTATATATATATATATATATTAAAATAAGTTGTAGGGCTTGTCAGTTTTTAATACTTAAGTATTAAGAAAAGAAGAGCAGAATAGAAACTCACCTGGAGGCGTGGAGTCGGAGGCGTGGAATCGAATTAGCTAGTGCTGGTAAGGAAATCTCAAAACTTTCAATATTAATTGTAACCATATTGTTAGAATATAGAATGCAAATTATTAAAATATAATTTAATTAAATTATGAAGGGAAATTTGGCAAAGTTGAAATTGGAATTTAGAATTTGGCAGTACGTTCTTTTGACAATTTGAGGAGACAAGAGTTAGGCCATTATTGGCTAATGATGGATAGGATTGAGGTGTTTATTCTAATGGCATAATGTAATCATTGCTCTGAATTGATAAGTTTTAGGAATTTCGTGATTTTGCTTCATATGGTCTCGCCATGGATTTTCGTAAACAGTTAGATTACCGTAGTTAGTAGTTCTTGTTTTATTATCAGATTACAAAATATCTTTTTGATATATTGAGATAAGTAATTAAATATTATCTGTATTATATTATATATATGAATATCATTAGATTTATGATATTTGAAGGATTTGGAACTTAATCCTA
>NW_006239474.1:26678-50147 GCF_000226075.1 Solanum tuberosum
GAATCATTGTTGATGTTGTATCATGATTGTGTTGTTGTGAATTGTGCAATGTTATGAAAATGATCATCTCTTTATTATTTGTGTGAACATGTCATTTGCATTGTTCTGAGACATGGTTCTGACAAGTGTTATGTGCATTGAGAAAGAATAATAAAATAAAGAGGATGTACCATTTCGAGGGACGTATCGCGCGCCGCGATGGATACTATATTTCGAGGGACGTGTCGCGCGCCGCGACGGATACTATATTTCGAGGGACGTATCGCGCGCCGCGATGGATACTATATTTCGAGGGACGTGTCGCGCGCCGCGACGGATACTATATTTCGAGGGACGTATCGCGCGCCGCGATGGATACTATATTTCGAGGGACGTGTCGCGCGCCGCGACGGATACTATATTTCGAGGGACGTATCGCGCGCCGCGATGGTTACTATTATCGAGGGTTGTATCGCGCGCCGCGATGGATGCATAGACAGATATTTCCCACATGGGTCCCGGACTGAGAGACAATGGGTGTGTATCATTAGGTCAAACATGCATCACTATACTTGACATTGCATTTCATTGCATCGCACTTCTTTATTATTGGTGAACTTGATCTTGTGTGTTGCTGATCTTGTGAGTGTCTTTCTATGGAACTTGTGACTGATGAATATTGAGCTTATTGTTGAAGATATGCAATTGTTAGAGTGTTGTTGTTGAGGATATGAAACTATTGTTGTTGTTGAGGATATGAAATTGTTAGAGTGTTGTGTTGAGCTATGTGTTTTGTAAACTGTGAACTGTTATGATGAACTGGTACTAAGCAGGTTGTAGTTGTGGAGGTGGTAATTGATGAATATTAAGCTTGTTGTTGAGAATATATGATTGTTAGAATGTTGTTGTTGAGATATGTGCTTGTAAATTGTGAACTGTTAGGTTGGGTTGGTTTTATACAGATTGTAGTTGTGAAGGTTTTGTCTGGGGTGTAAGGAGTACTTGTATTCTATCCCCTTAGCTCGTGTTTAGAGGTTTACTTGCTGAGTACCAAAAGTCTCATACCCCCACTCACACTAAGTAGAACTCTTTGAGAAGTCATAAGTCATAAGTCATAGTTCATGATCATGTTCACAATAATAAGTCAATATATAACAAGTCATTGGTGCTCTCACGGAACCCAAACCCAAACAGTTAACATATCGGAACATGGCAACCGATCCTATATTTATGCCGGTGGCAACGGATCCCATAGTTATGCCAGAACATGGCAACTGATCCAAGTTAGTTATGCCGAAATGTGGTAACCGATCTCATGCATACACCACAATCACAATCACAAGTATATCATCAAGATCATACATTTAAGTCATGATTTCATGGCATTCATCAATTATCTATCTCATTTACAACCAGTGTGATCAACATTGCAACATTCATACATATACATGTATCATAATAAATCAAGAACAAGCATACATTACACAATCATAGAATCACATCCATCACCTACCTCGAATCCAAGCTTAAATCCCCTAAGGCACTTAAATCTTCCCTTTCCGAATTCTTTCCGCTTGTTCTAGGTCTACAAACAACAATTTATATGCAAGGATCAACAATCAAAGATCTAATTATTTGGATTATAACAAACTCAATAACCCTAGACCAAACCCAAGATCCTAATATCCAATTTAGGGCTTTTCAACCATAAATTCTAGATCAAAACCCTCCCCCATTGATAATGACCCACTAGATTACATTTTACGGATTGAAAAACGGATTCAGGGAGTTAAAACCTTACATTTAGCCTCAAGAATGGTGAAAAAATCAATATAGTATTTCCAAGGCCTACCACCCCCTTGGAGAGGCGAAAGAGGTACAAACCCCTCAATGTGGTTACCCGGGCCTACCACCCCCCGAGCTAGGGACCAAGGTACAAACCCCTCGATATGGTTATACGGGCCTACTACCCCCCGTACTAGGCAACCAAGGTACCAACCCCTCGATACGGTTATACGGGCCTACTACCCCCCGTACTAGGCAACCAAGGTACCAACCCCTCGATACGGTTATACGGGCCTACTACCCCCCGTACTAGGCAACCAAGGTACCAACCCCTCGATACGGTTATACGGGCCTACTACCCCCCGTACTAGGCAACCAAGGTACCAACCCCTCGATACGGTTATACGGGCCTACTACCCCCCGTACTAGGCAACCAAGGTACCAACCCCTCGATACGGTTATACGGGCCTACTACCCCCCGTACTAGGCAACCAAGGTACCAACCCCTCGATACGGTTATACGGGCCTACTACCCCCCGTACTAGGCAACCAAGGTACCAACCCCTCGATACGGTTATACGGGCCTACTACCCCCCGTACTAGGCAACCAAGGTACCAACCCCTCGATACGGTTATACGGGCCTACTACCCCCCGTACTAGGCAACCAAGGTACCAACCCCTCGATACGGTTATACGGGCCTACTACCCCCCGTACTAGGCAACCAAGGTACCAACCCCTCGATACGGTTATACGTGCCTACTACCCCCCGTACTAGGCTTGGTCGACTCGCAACACTTATATAGAGAAAATCATATACATGTATCCCTTTCATCATCATTTCAATAATTATATAACCATTCGATTCATAGGACGTATATTGGACCTTCCATTTCCTAAGAATTCTATAAATGACATTTTATCAAACATATGGTGGGCTACTTGTTCATGTAAATAAAATCATGTGTTTCAAGAGTACTAAGTCCAACCAATTCCGAAATACATATAAATCAGCCCACCAACAACATATATATATATATATATCAACCTTCATAATTTGATCATGGAAGCATGAAAACCATAAGCATCACATAATAATTCCATTTCATGATAATATGCAAAATAGACCATAATAGGGTGTGTAGTAGTAATTCCATACTTCAAGAGTTCATAAATAATCATAAGGACCCATAAAGTTGAAGTAGAAATAGAGGATAAATGGTTGGACTTGTGGACAGGAAGGTTTCCACAATCAACCCACATACCTCAACTTTGGAGAATCCTTGATGAAGATTGGAATGGAGAATTGAAGCTTGAGATTGAGTCTTGAATCCGGAATTAGAGCTTGAGATGTTTGAATTTGGTTGAAGATCTTGGTGGAACTTTGGAGAGGGCTTAGAGAGTGTTTTGAAAGTAAAAAAAATATGACTAAGTATGAGACATTTATAAAAAACGTCCCCAACCCGCTAAAAAAAAGCTTACTGGAATTTGCAAATCTGCACAGACAGGTTTTACAAAAATGGTCATAACTCCCTCATCCTAACTCGGAATGAGGTGAAACCAAGTGCGTTGGAAAGCTAACTCAAAGAGCTTTAATTTAATAGGTTGTGGCCCTTCCAGTTCCTTGTGTGCTAAGAGATATGCCCCTTTAAAGTTGACCCTCCAAATCGCATTGTTTGCGATTTTCGAATTTTGATACGGTTGCTCTAAAATTCGGGTTAGACCCATTTCCCACTCAATTTGACCCCCTGAATAAGAATATGAAGTCGAATTTCCGAAATCATGCACGGATTTTGAGATATATGGAAATTACAATTATAGGTGTTTCCGAAGCACATTTTCGGGCATTTTTTTTTTGGGGTCGTTTCAAAAACGGTCAAGAAGTCGCCTGGGGTAGTCTCCTTAGCTCTAAAAATTGAAAAGTGCCAAATAAGATCGTTTAGAGGTTTATTAACGATTTTAAGTCGCGTCTGGCCTGCCAAGACGGACCCATCTCGCTACAACGGCCCTGCTCTGGCGTCCTACACGGAGACAGAATGTTACCCGTTCACGCTAAGATCATTTTCGGGTGTTCTCGTCACCCAAATTCGATTTTGTAAAGTCGTACGGGTTCCTTAACGTCTTAGTTATCTACTCATGTGGTCCAAATCATAATTAGATCTCTCATTAATTACCAGATTTTCCTATACCTTAATGACTCCGATTTTGTCCAAATTTGGACTAGGTTGGGAATTTCAAGTTACTATGAAAAAAAATTCTAGCCCCAATTCTTTCTTCATTGACTTATCCCTAACGACGGAATCAGGCTGTTACATTAAAATTGTTTGAAAATAAGGGTGGAGCTTGGTGGGGGTTTGGATGAACCTATTTTTTTTTTTAATCTTGTATTTATATTAGAAAATTAAATAAATATATATCTATATTAACTTGTGAACGCGAGCAATCGTAAGGAATGGATCATGATTGTGGATATGTTTTCCATGCTAAAGTTGTGGTTTCGAACTCCACTATCAATAAAAGTTTCTTTTAAAAAGAAGAAGCATGCTTTGTAATATTTTTTATCTTTTGTCCAAAAATTTAAAATCCACAAACTCCTAATTTTGGCGCCGCCTCTATAATGGAAAACATTTTTTCTGGAAAAACTAACTCCTTTAAAATGAGGAAAATGACTTCGCTAATGAAGGTTGAGAAAACAAACTTCATCCTTTCAATTTCGCCATTAATGGTTGTTTCGCTTCCTTTTTTTTCTTCACTTTTGTTATTTCTTCTTCATCAATTATCGCTTCAAGCAAATTATATGTCAAAAGACTCGAAATATCGAGAGGATTTCATATCTAAATTTTGAAACTATTAAAAGTGATTTTAAGTTGATCGAAATTGAATCCGTTAGTGTATACTTCATATATATGTATACTTCATGCATAGTTAAACTATATTCAGTTTTTTTAAGTGTACATTAATATATAGTTAATACTCCCTCCGTCCCTATTTAGTTGTCCATATTTCCTCTTTTAGTTGTCCCTATTTAGTTGTCCATTTTGACAAATCAAGAAAGGACAACAAATTTTTTCCTATTATACCCTTATTTAAATAAAGTTGGCATAAATAAAATAAATAAGCTTATGAAGTTCTCAGCATTGATTAGTTATCTTGAATGAATTTATTTTGGAATTGTAAATTGTACTACAAGGGTAAAATTGTAGCTTCACTATGCTAATCATTGTTGTCTTAATCTGTGTGCTATTTCTAAAGTGGACAATTAAATAGGGACGGAGGGAGTATATAACTCATGTGTAAGTAAGTTGTATTGTATAACTATTGACAAACTACTATATTGTATATTTAATGTATCTTTTCTTATAACTTTCGGTTATTTTTTTTATATAAATAAAAACATAACTATATTTATTGTAAACTAATTTCTATTCCACTTTTAACAATTGAAAAACAAACCTATAAAAAGAGAAAGGAGGCATAAATCTTTTTTCTTCTGCAACGCCGGTGACTTTCTCTAAATTCTCCGGTGATTTTCCCCAAATTCTCCGGTGAGTGGTTATATGTTCTTCGCTATGCTTTACTGGAGACAAATCAATTTTTATCTCGGAATGGAGAAGTATTGTGAGATTGCCTATTACCTGTTTGATAAAATGCATGAATTAACTGTTTAATTTAGTTGTGAGATGCCTATTCCTTATTTGCTTTTGTTTGTGATTTTGTTTTTGGAATTCCTCCTGGAAAATGCCTAATTGAGTTTATTTGCTTGTATTTACGTTATATTGTGATTATCTGAGATTTAGAAGGATTCAAAGACTGATCCCAATTGATAGATGAAGAAGAAGAAGAAGAAAAAGAAAAAGTCTTTTAGAAAGGAGATTATATACAGAGAGTAATTGTAATTGGTATTCTTTCCAATCATTTATTTCTTAATGAATATTAGCTAAACTACCTGCTAATTACTTTTAGGAGGAGGATTAGTACTAGTTAATTCTATTAGGTATTTAATCATGTAGCAAGCTAGAAGGACTAAAATGCCCCTGCTTCACTAGGTGATTCCTCCTTCAATATTTCCCCTCAAGCTAGGTACTGTGAAGATGTTGAATAGTTCTAGCTTGAAGCTTAAGTGTTCATGTTGGCCCCTGGTAAGTCCCTTTGTTAATATGTCAGCAGGTTGCTCTTGTGTAGTTATGTAGTTGGTAGCTACTAGACCTTGAATGATCTTCTCCCTTATAAAATGGCAATTTATCTCGATGTGTTATGTTTACTCGTGATATACAGGGTTAGCTGCCAACTGCATTGCAGCTTTGCTGTCACTGTAAATGTTTATTGGTGACTTGACTTTAATGCCAAGGTCTTTCATCAACCCCATTAGCCAAACTAGTTCAGCCACAGCTGTAGCAAGGCTTCTGTATTCTGCTTATGCTAATCTTCTGGAAATGGTTGACTGTTTTTACGATTTACAAATAATGGTTGAGTCTCCAAACTTGACGAAGTATCCTATTTCTGATTTTCTGGAATAAGAGCATGCAACCCAGTCAGCATCACAGTATGCTGACAGTAAGACCCCTTGTCCTGATTGTTTTTTGAGGTATGTAACAACTCTGAGGGCTGCTTCCATGTGTGACTTATTAGGTGCTTGTAGAAATTGGCTTTGTCCTGATTGTTTTTTGAGGTATGTAACAACTCTGAGGGCTGCTTCCATGTGTGACTTCTTAGGTGCTTGTAGAAATTGGCTTAGAGTCCTACGGTGTAGGAGATGTCAGGCCTTGTCATAGTAATATATAGAAGCTTACCTATTAATCTTTGATAGGTAGTTTGGTCAGCAAGAGTTCCTGCTTTTCTATTTTCTGCTTGGTTAAGATGATCGTCATACTCCTTAGTGGTGAGCTTAACACTTGTATCCGTAGGTGTCATGGTAGGTTTAGATGCCCCTAGTCCAGTTTCAGAGATAAGTTCTAATGCATATTTCCTTTGATGCATTAGAATCCCTTCTTTAGATCCAGCAAACCCTATTCCAAAGAAGTATTTAAGATCACCTAAATCTTTCATCCTGAATGTCTTTTGCAGTGTAAGTTTTGTGTCTTCAATCAGCGTTAAACTATCACTTGTTATACGCATATCATCAACATAAACTAATACTATAGTGGTACCTTCTGTAGTTTTCTTAATGAACAATGAGTGGTCATGTTGACTTTGCTGAAATTTGAACCTTGGAAGTGCCTCAGTGAGCAAGACATTCCATTGTCTTGGAGCTTGTTTCAATCCATACAAGGATTTTATGAGTCTGCATGGTGTCTTAGACTCCCCCTGACTTATAAAACCTTGAGGAAGCTCCATGTATATTTCATCAAGAAGGTCACCTTGTAAGAATGCATTGTATACCAGTGTTATCAAAGGTGAAAAGCGCAAAAAAACTCTAAGGTCCGTGGGGGCTTTAAGCGCAAAAAAGCTCTAAGGTCCGTGGGGGCTTTAAGCGCAAAGCGTAAATAAAGCGTAAGTTTTAATGAAAAAAGGCGCAAAGGGAGAATAAAATAGAAATGTATATGTTTAGTCCAATACTAATAATTATAAACATGAATGACAATATATGACCAAAGAAATTGAAAAAAAATTATGATAAAGTGAAATATCAATTGTTAGTGTCAATTCTTCATAAGAGGCTCGTTGGCAAGGAAAAGTTTGTCTTAGAATCTTGATGACGACGCTAAAGCACACATAAAGCGAGGTGAAGCGCTCAACATGTTTTGAGCCTCACTTCAGGGCTTAAGCGCGCCTTTGATAACATTGTTGTATACATACATTTGATGTATATGCCAATGCTTGACTGCAGCAATAGCTAGAACAGACCTGACAATTTTCATTTTCACTACTGATGAAAATGTTTCTTGGTAGTCAATCCCTTCCTTTTGACTATAGCCTTTGGCAACCAACCTTGCGTTAAACCTTTCAACCTCTCCAGATGCTTGTAGTTAACTTTGTAGATCCATTTACAACCGAAAGATCTCTTTCCTTTAGGTAGAGGAACTATATCCCAAGTAATGATTACTCTCTAATGCCTCAATTTCTAGTTTCATTGCATCCACCCAACTTGGATCTTTAACAGTCTCACTATAATTTGTAGGTTCTATATGGAAGAAGATTTGGCTATGAAAGCTTGATATCTAGGAGATAGATGATAATAGGTAATATAGTTGGACATAGGATAGGGAGCCTCCTTATGTACAGTCATGGACACAAAGTCCTTCAACCATATCGGTGGATTCCTTTCTCTACCTGACTTCCTAGTTTCAGATTGAGAGTTTCCTATGGACAGAGGTTGAGTAGTGACCACTGGCTCTACATCCGACTCAGGTACAACCTGTGATTTTGAAGACTGTCTTAGTACAATCCGAGTGTCTGTACTTGGGCCAGAGGATTACACGTTTTGCCTTTGAGAGTTGTAGCAGGGTGTCTCATAGATATGACTGTAAGGATCTAATGGGGGAAACAAGATGTGAGTAGTAGGAGATTGACTTTTGAAGGGAAAAGTGTCTTCCCTAAATATGACATCCCTGCTTCAAACAGATTTTTTGTGTATATATCATATAGAAGATATCCTTTCTGAGTTGTAGAATATCCTATATGGATTGCCATCCTAGATCTAGGTTGTAACTTGTCAGCCTCATTGCGAATTTTTGCATAACACAAGCATCAGAGAACCTTTGGATGAGTCAGAGAAGGTATTTTATTGTATAAAACTTCATACGAAAACTTGTTTTGCAGGACTGAACTAGGAAGTCTATTGAGTAAATAAACAGCTACTAACACACGTAGTCCCCAGAACTTTATAGGTATTTCAGCCTGAAACCTGATGGCTCCAGTCGTTTCAAGCAAGTGCCTATGCTTCCTCTCAGCCACCCAATTATGCTAAGGGGTATACGCACAACTTGTTTGATGAACTATGCAAGTTTGTTGAACATGTTACCACATGCTGAGTTTACAAACTCAGTTCCATTGTCTGACCTTACTATTTTAACCAACTTATCAAACTGAGTTTGTACTTGAGTTAGAAACTGTTGAATCACTACACACACATCAAACTTTACTTTCAGCAAAAATACCCATGTCATTCTAGTAAAATCATCCACCACAGTTAAGAAGTATCTATGATCATCAAAAGTATTAAATCTGTGAGGACCCCACATTATAGATTAGGACTACTACATGTTACACTAGGTTGTGTCCATCTTCAGATCAAAATAATACTCTTTCACCCAAATTGGATGACCTGCCTATTATTCTTGAATTTGACCGAACCTTTTTAAAATCTTTTTTTATCTATCAAGTTTGTGTTGAAAATAATGTAGTTGATTCCTGTATTCAAACCAAAAGTTGCTCAATCCAAACTTGGTAAGCTGAGCTACATCATCTGTTACTGGAAAGGGGAAATAATGAGTACTGAAGATTCATCTGCTTCTTATACTGAGTTACTATCTATTAAAAAAAATGGAAGAGTGTATTCAAGAATAATTGCAATGTACTATGGTGGCAATATCTTATCCAAAAAAAAAAAGGTTTATTGTGTGCAATGTATTTAATTCTTGGAAGCTACTGTATATTAATTGTTATAAATGGGTGGCACACTACATTAACCATTTAACTGTATAGAACTTGCAAAGTTTTCTTTTAATGTTTTTCTATTGATGTTAATAAGAAGAACGAAAGCTACATTGATCATAATGCGTTTTGTCAAATTTGCTGGATTATAGCTTGGACGCCTTCCATTGTGTAGCTGATGTACAATTAGTTTGTCTTGGGCACCTGAAAGCTTCTACTATTAAATATAGTTTGTGCATTCATGTGGGAACTTTTGACTTAAATTATATGTAATATCTCAAAGGAGGACAGAAGATATAAGTGTTTTTGTGCCACAAATCTCTTTTCTTTTTTTTCTTTTTTTTTTGCTTCTGGCTTATGATATTTGAACTTACATGATTTTTTTATTTGTATTTATTTCAGTTGATTATCCAAGGCTTGAAGATGGAAAACAGTATAAAGGATGAACTCTACTCTGACATTTTCGATATGTCAAATCTTCAATCAAGTCTTAGGCCGACTACCAATTCTGGGAACAATGATTCACATGGTATGAACTTCAGCTGATTGCTTCAAGCTGATAATGAAAATTAGAAATGCATTTTGCTATTAACATTTGAATATCAAATTGCTTACCATAATGTGGTGCTCTTATTCCTAGATTGCATATTTGTTGGAATAACTATCAAAGTGGAAGACTAAAGGTCTTCATTTACATCTTAAGAAGTCTTATTCTAAAAGGTCTTCTTCACTGGCTACTCTCAGTAGATCTGGATTGATTAACCATTGTTCTTTCCCCTCTCCTTCGCCTTCCTTTGTTTGCCAAAGATTATTCAAAACTTAAAGAACTATATTATCTCTCCTATCCTTCCCTATTTTCTCGTTTCAAACATTATTAAACCTCTGATCGTGATTGTGAATAAATAAGTTGGTTAAATGCTGCTAAGCGGAGATGTTCTCTTATCTATGTATAGTTTTCTTGGTTAGGATCTCTCCTGTACATAGTTTGGTTGATAGTGCTGACTGCAGTTAACATCTAATGCCAGAGAGCGAGTGGTGCGACGATGTGTGGAGTGATGATGGTGATTTGTGCCATGATTCTAGTGGTAAACTGGATAAAACATCTGAAATGGACAGGGAATGGCAGAGGCGGCATGACCAATTCCACACTGTATCCTTACAAGTTTAATCTGATTTATAGCATCCAGAAAACAAAACTAGATGTGTTCCTTTTGGTTGCAAATTCAATTTGTATTTGGAATTCCTGATGAATTATTAGGTCGGATACCGTGATGGTCTTATAGCAGGGAAAGAAGCTTCAGTTCAAGAGGGATTTAATGTTGGTTTTACAGACTCTGTATATGTTGGTTACAACTGGGGTCTAGTCAGAGGTATCACTAGGTAAGTATATGCATTGCATACATGGAATTCATAGAGAGTTGAGTTTGTGTACCAACTAGAAATTTTCTTCGTGCCATTTTGGATTTAAATTTGATGTTTTCTCCTTTTTTTTCCCTCTTTGAAGCGCTTTGGCCTCTCTTCCCAACGGCTTAATAGAAAGAATGGTTGATACAAAGGAAATCCAGAACAAGTTCCAGCACTTACATGAGTCTGTGCAATCTCGTTCAACTGTGGAAATGCTTAAGGTGTTCCATGATTATCTGACAAAGAAATTGGAAGAGAGTGCTAAAAATGACAACTCTAGCTCCTGCTTGGCTGATTCCAGCGACCTCAGTTCCAATGACAATCTTCTTGAGAATTACCAGAAAGAGCTTCAATTACTTATTGATGAATCAGGGCTCAAATTGCACGTAGATACAAAGAAGTAGCTTTTCCTTTTCCTGCTTAGCTCATTGAAGTCACTTCTAGTTTTCATCACAATCCATGAAAATTGCATTCAAAAAGAAAAAAAATAGTACACTTGAATGCATAGTTTGTAGATAGAATATTTCTATTTTCCAACATTGTATGTGTGGTTTTAGTTAAATGCCTTTTCAGGTGATAGTTTGGTTGACTTCCACTTTTATGTGGTTAAGAGTGTTAAACTCCGAACTTTTCATTTTCTCAATAGTTTATTTTTGTTAATTCCAGCTTTTTTGGAATCATAAGTTGATGAAGTGTCTGGTGAAAGTCCTTTTTTCGTGCTTTCCCATCTGGTGTTCGGAGCTCGCATTGAAGCCCCGACTAAATTTGGATCGTGCACTGTAGGCGTCTACCCGAGACCTCTGGTTAATGGTGAAGCAATCCCACTACTACACCAGAAGTCCACAACCCATGTTGGTGAAAGTCCTTAACAAACTTTGGCCTGATTGATTAGAGAAATCAAATGGGTTTCTGTACTATTCAAACAAATTTTTTGGTCTAAAATTTGAATGGATTTGACTCTGAAAATTGGCTATAGGAGTTAGGTTTTGAAATTATTTTGCAGCTCTATTTGCTTTTTTACGTTTTTGTATTCTGCTGATCTTTTGTATTTGCATCAGCATGCTGTATTAGAATCTAAGTTTAAACAACAAAGCTTTAGAAAAAACTTTACCAAGACGTGAATGGGGATATTAGATAAGTGTAGTAACTCTATTTTTTGACCTTTTCAACTTAGAAACCAAGTGTTGAAATGTAGTCCCTTTGAAAGAATGCCTGTTAACATCTCTACTGAGATAACTACAACATCAAGGCATTTGGAATGTTGCTGGAAAAGCAATTTGACGCAATCAAATTCATCCAGATCATGTGGTTTGTACAAATCTGTCTTCACTGAGCATGGTTGTTCTTTATCTCTTTATTTGTTCATTATAGTAGTTTCTTTAATTTGGTAAAGAAAGTAACTATTCGTTATGTCCATGGAGATGTGCATATAGCTGTTTTGTATCTTTGTCAAACAGTGGCAGCAAAATAATGGAACCCAAAAGCACTAAATCACCAAGTGGATTTTCATTATCATTTGATCAACTACTAGCTGCTCCAACCAACTTCAAAGAAAAAAAACAAAACTTTACAGCCCACATCAACAAAAAAGGCGCTTTGGGTCAGCTACCTGGCTTCTGCTGCAGGTTCTGTTTATTGGTTAGTGTTTTTGCTGCTTTGCTTTGATCAATGTGGTTCAAATCAAGTTTGTGACTTTGGGATGTGGGAGCAAGAATACATATGGAGTTGTTAGACCACTTGTCATTTTTCCTTTTTTTTTGTCCTTGTATGAGTTATCGATCTTTAGGATTTGGCGGGTGAACAATGATCAGTTGGATTCATGAGAGAGTAGTATCTCCAACTTGAGAGAATAGTATCTGAAACTAAGTGATCTTTAGGAGAAAAAGCTAAAAGTTTTGTGATAGTAAATAACTTTAGCTAAGATGCTGTTGTTTCGTCCATATACATGGAGCAGTTAGTGTTTGAATTGTTCCTACTCTTCGATGAACTCTACAATCTCTTCTAACCAATATTTGAGCTGTTAAATTCAATTTGCTCAGTAGTGATTACTGGTTAAATGCATGTCAAAAGCATGTTATTGGCATATTTCAGATAGTAGCTGAGATGATAGTTGAAGATAATGGTACCATAGCATGTCAGGATACATATAAGAAATATTAGCCAACTATAGATAAAGCCATAGATTGAAATACATAAAACCTTTCACAGCAGTACTAAAGTATGTGTAGGCATAATCCTCAGGAATCAAGCACACTAGAAAGCTCTATTACAAAGTACTTGAGATTCCATGATGATGTTTTCCACCATCTAACCCCAATCGATTCCTTTAATGCCTTTAAGCTGAAATCCTTGCACATGTTGGAGGGTTGTGAATTGTGAGCAACAAGCCAGTTGTTCCTGGACGAAAGATTGTCTTACTAGCTCCGCGCTGATGTCCACCTATGCCACAATGGAAGTATGTGTTCATTGTAACTCATCTATGAAAAATATTCTGTGTATTCAAGATTTCATCTAGTAGCTTGGTTATGACATAGGGACAGAATTGAATTAAATGGTATGAGTTTTGTACTGACCTGGAACTAGCATCAGTTGCAAGCCTGAATTGGTCTAGGATGTGTGAATCCTGATGCGCTGCGCCTGAGGTGAGGTTCCCATTTAGATGTTGGCAATACTGTTTCAAAAGCCTCCACGAGCAATGCAACCTTTCTCTTGCGAGCTGGTGCAAGTTTGTCCACTGCTCGTCGGAGTGCGAAATCAAGCATCCAGTCCTCTGCATTTTTCCTGTCATCCATCATCTGATGCTTGAGATCAACTTTCTCTGCATCTGGATCTGGCTCCAGTGGCAGGAAATTTGGTGGTCGTGGATTGAAGTCTCTTGACTCCTCTGGCTCCTTAGTGTCATTGCGCCTGGCTATGCCTCTCAGGTTTATGTACCTCTCAGACATTTCTTCACTCGAATCATATTTTGCATGTGTCTTCTTATCTTTGATTTGGTTCTGCTTTTCCACACATGCCTCAGCTGTTTGATCCACTTCAACACCAGCTGCATTTTCACTTCCATCTTCAGCTTGATGGCTTGTACAGTCTTCAGAGGCGTTTTCACTTCCATCTTCAGCTTGATGGCTTCCATCACGCTCGTCCTTGAGATCTGCCTCTACTACCAACTGTTGAGCATTATTGCCATGACCATTTTCATCTCCTTGTTCACAGACAATCTGTTTTATTCTGTATCTTCCATCTTGACAACAATGTTTTCATCCGAACGTTCTTCATTATCCTTATAGGTTTCATCTTGCACTTCATTGAGATAGCAAACATTGAGCTCTTGATAGCCTTTAAGTGCAGCATCATCATCTTGAGGAGTTACGCATTCTTCGTGAGAAGTTGCAGTTTCATCTTCTAGACAGAAGGTTTCTTCTGCCTTAACAGCAGCCTGATAATCCATTGTTGCTGTCTCACTATCTGTACCATCTAGAATCAAATTGACATCTAGAGAGATAAGTGTAGTGTCCTCAGACACTTCAACATACTCATCAATGTCAAATTCTGTATGCGAACAGATAGATTCGGAGTCAGCATAATCATAACTTGTTCCAGAGATGATACTTTCTTTATCAAATGACTCTTCCAGAGTGTTGTCAGATAGAAGTTCAGGATTAGATGATTTTTCATTGAACTCCTCGCTGACAACTGGATCATCAACCAATGTGATGGGATCTATATCATCTGAGATTGAACCAGTTTCGTCTTCGCTAAATGCATAGTACTTCTCAACATCCCAGTCCATATCAGAAGCTTCATATTCCAGCTCTTCTGCTGCTGCTTCTATCTCTATTTCAGTATGCATACTCAAGGATTCAATATCCACTTCCTCTTGAACCATGTCATTAGCACCTTCATTCGGATTCTCTGCAGGACAAAAGCCAGAAGTGTTGATTTCTGCTGAAATAGCTTTCCTATTTTGATCAAGATTGTCCTCGGTATCATCTGCTGCCACTTCACTGCTTTCACCAGAAGGTACAAGATCAGTGACAGAAGAATCAATGATGTAATAATCATCTACCGAGTTGGTCTCTTCCTTTTCGTTGCTATAAATTTCGACAAAAAACTCCTTGTCATCTTCATTTGTCAGAGGAGCTACCTTCTCTGTAGTACTCTCTATTTGTTTTGGCACATTATCATTCAAGCCTAATCCACTAGGATTAGCTCGACGAGGAGAGACACATCCCAACTTGAAACTCCTCTGATTCTTCAACATACGCCTTCTTGCTGACAAGAAACACTTCAATGGAGGCAAAGGAGGGTGATGATGACCATTAAGAGAGCAATATGTATATGGACAAACCTTGAAAACAGAAGTTCCATCTGATTCTGTTCCTCCAGGACTAAGTTCAAGATATGAAGGAAACTTAACTTCTTTCAAAGTTGATGAACATGTAGCCCTTTCTACTTGGAAATCATCATACATAACAATAGGGGAACATGATGAAACTCTTGTTGGTTTAAAACTAGGAGTTCTAGCTAATAAACTCCTTATTGGTTTATTAACAGAACTAGCTGAGCCTAACTTTGAGTTACTTGAATTCTTTCTACTACAACTTTGTGAATAAGTTTGAAGGCTCCTTGAACTTACCTGAGATTGCTCTTTCCTTGCAACAGAACTGCTTGTGGACTTCATATAATTTGGAGTACATATTGATTGCTGTTGTTGCTGATTCTGATTCTGATTCTGACGCTGACGCTGACGCTTCGTTGGTGTTGATGAGTTAGTACTAGTGGGTGGTTTGCCTGGCTGAGGTACATATTTTCTGAAATTTGGTGAGTGGGAGATTTCATATTCTAAGTGTTTGGTTTTGCCTGATTTCTTCATCATCTTTTTCTTGAGTTCAGCTTTTCTATTCTTGATGGTTTCATGGTTTTGTGATATAGGAAAAGATGGTTTGTGGTTCATTATTTGGTTGTTGGCTTTAATATGATCAGTTTTGATACCAAGCTTGTTGAGGACTTTTTTTTGCACCATCTTAATTTGGTTTTGGGAAAAGAAAGATATATTCCTTTCAAGGATTTATGGATTTGAGGTAGTGTTTCTTCTTCATGAGATAAAGAGAGTTTTAGTTCATGAAGAAAGGCTGTTTTTGAAATCTCAACTACCAGAGATTCCAAATGGTTTATTTGCTTTTGGTTTGTAGGCAGCCTTTTTTTTTTTTATGTTCTTGTCTTGCTTTCTTTTTGTGTGTGTATGTAGGTGGGGGTGGGGAGTGGGGTAGGGGTCTTCTTGCTTTTTGGTGTTTGATTTGTCATGTGGGAAATTTTTAATGTTACAACAACGACATAATCAGTATAATCTCACAAATGAGATCTGGTGAGTGTAGAGTGTACGCAGAACTTATTCATATCTCGAGGAGGTAGAAAGTTGGTCAAGTGCAACAAATCAAAGTATTTATGAAAAGAGGGAATAACATTTTCAGTGTAATTCCACAAATGGGTTTGGTGAGGATGGAGTGTACATAAAACTTATTCATATCTCGAGGAGGTAGAAAGTTGGTCAAGTGCAACAAATCAAAGTATTTATGAAAAGAGGGAATAACATTTTTAGTGTAATTCCACAAATGGGGTATGGTAAGGATAGAGTGTACGCAAAACTTATCCATATTTCGAGGAGGTAAAAACATTGATTTCGAAAGATCTTTGGTCAAGTGCAACAAATCAAAGTATTTATGAAAAGAGGGAATACGACAATGGAGAAAACATGTCAATTAATAAAAAAAAATTAATGATAAGATTAAGATAAGAATTAGATGCTGACCTGCACTCGATTGGGAGGTCATAGGGCCCTGTGGCCCTTTTGGTTTTTTTAATTTTTATGTTCATTTTGGTTTGCATTATTGTGATATATGTGACAAATCAACATATGGCACTGTCTCGTTAAAATAACTGATGGATTATTTGGTCCAATACAAAGTAATCCTAATTATGATTCAATTTTCACAATATTTAAATCATATATTTTACTTTTGTACTTGGCTCATCTAATGTTTTTTTTGAGCCGAGGACACTAGGTAAGGATAAGGTTTGTGTACATCCCATTTATGGAATCATAATGAGTATGATATTGTTGTTGTTATGATCCTGAAATTATAATTTCACCTTCTATATGTGATAGATAATCGTAAGATTTTGAACTTAAATTTTATTCTGATTTAGCTTATAATCATAATGAAATACTTAATAAATTAATCTCAAACTTTATATATCAAGGGATGACAGTTTTTTTAGTAAAACAACTTGGTATTGTGATGAGATTTGTTACTCCTATCAATCAATAGTACTTATATATATATATATATATAGTCTCTCGATCATTATCAAATCGATTGCAATTTTTTTCTATTCATGAAGATCCCACCGAAATACTATATTATTATTATTTTTGAAAAAATGGCAATGATAGGAGCAATAATTTTAGTTAAAGATCAACTTAGTTGGACAAACCATAATGGCATAAACTATGGGAGCATAACATATGGTTTAACTGATTATGTAGATCTTTAATATATATACCCAAAGCCATTAGTTTTCAAGTAATAAACCTTATTAAATTAATCATAGTTCTAATTAAAAAGCTAAAACATTTAGATCAACTTTCTAAAAATATTAGGGATGAGGAATATTATCTTCTTTTTGTGCTTTATTAAAATAAAGAAAAGTAAAATAATGGGAATGAACAGAAGACAAATCTTGTATTCTAGGGTGATTTAGTTGACCATTAAAAAATCAATGGACTTGTTTAATTTATTTTACTTTTCAAAAAAAAAAAAAAAGTTAGTGGAAATTGCCACAAATTTGGCAGAAAAAGGAATTTTGAGTAAATGGTCGGCAAATAAAAGTTGGGTTATATTTATAGTACCCCACCATGAGGTACTGAGGAGGAGCCTCTAATTTGTACACCAGATTTTTGCAAACGCTCCTCACTTTTTTTTTTTTTTTTCCTCTTTGCTTTCTCTTTAAGGAAAAATAAAAAGTAGTGGTTAAATTTAAAAAACATCGAGAAGATCATTTTGTAAGTTGGGATATTTAATTGAAATAGAAAAAAGATGAGTTAAATGTCAAAACATTCATTAATAATAACATATTTAATGTATGTAAATTTTGTTTTTATCTTAAAAGATGAAAGTAGAGAGATGGTTTTTAATAGATCTCGACAGGATAAAAGAGATGTTTATTTTTTTGATAATGTTACCAACAATTATGTGAAGTAATCATTTCTTCTTCTTCTTTTCTTTTTGGTCCCAAACTTTCTGTGCACCGCCCATGCATGAAAGTTGTGGATATAAAATGGGAGTCCTCTTCTTCTTTTTTTCCTCCATATTTGGAGTTTATATTAGAGTCTGTTTAAATTTGAATTGTGCATTGTAGAATTTATTTGAGAGTGGCGTTTTCAACAAGATTTTTTCTATACCCAAAATTCAAACATGAAATCTAATTAAGGAACCAATTATCTTGTTTCTATACCCAAAATTCAAACATGAAATCTGATCAAGGAAGCAATTATCTTGTTTCTATACCCAAAATACAAACATGAAATCTGATTAAGAAAGCAATTTCACAACTACACCACGAGTCCACCACTCACGTTAGGAATCATTTCCTATTAGACTAGAATTGCATGGGTGCTTTCATGTCTTGTTTAATGCACCATTGATAGGACTCTTTTAGACCCTGTTTGGATTGACTTAAAAAAACAGTTTTTAAGTAAAAAATAAAAAGTCAAATTAAAATGATTTTTAAGTCAAAAAATAAAAAGGAGGGGGAGACCTACTTTTGATTTTTGACTTATTTTAAGTCATTTTATATCTTGCCAAACACTTTTCAACTTATTTTAAGTCATTTTTGACTTATTTTAAATTATTTTTTATAGTTGCCAAACACTTTCAGAAGTAAAAAACTGACTTAAAAGTAGGTTTGACCAACTTTTAAACACCTTCTTAGTCTCGTGGCATTTTTTTATTTTAATTTGTCTTAAAAAGAATGTCATCTTACAATAATTAAAAAGAATTTAACTTTAGAATTTCTATTTTACCTTTAATAAAATGATTAGCCATACAAATATCTAAGAATTGTTTTATATCATAAATTTCAAAAGTTTTTTATTTTTTTCTTAAATACTATATTAAGTTAAAAAGTGTCACATAAAATGGGACCGAGAAAATATTATTCTTCTTTATCCTACCTTTGTTCCACGAAAAACAGTGGTAGTCTTTCATCTTTTGCTTTTAAGCTGGTGATGTTTTGTCGGTTTACGGGTATTTATTACGTTTCATCAATAAAATTTAATTAAACCGCTAATAATATTTATAATTTCTTTATTTTCATTCTTTTTTCTGCACTAATTTGAACGATTTCTTCTTTAAGTTGATTCTATTAAAAATAACTTTTCGATTATAAAATCAGGATAAGATCTATATAAAAATTATTAAGGTTTAAGTAAAATGTGGTACGTATAATTGTTATTGGTTTTCTTCGAATGTCTTTCATCATATGATTATTTCATAAGCTAACTATTTGCGGGCATCAAAATTTGATGAGATTTTATAAGATGAGCTCAATTTAAAATTTAAATTGAGTTTTTAAAAGCAATTTTATTCTAAATCTTTTTTCATAATTGGATATTTATAAAAAGCTAAGACATTAAATATTGTCTTTGTTAAAGTTGATATCCATCGTTCCTAGCGATCAAATTCATTGCAAGGGGATCTAAATCATCTTATATTCGAGAAACACGTTATTTAGTTCTCGAATCACGAAGAAAAATCTAGGAAGAATCAAGGGAGAAACAAAATTACACACACAAATATATATATTCATCAATAATACCTCTGCCTCATCATATTTTAATATATAATTAAAATTTATTTTCTATCACTTTAAAATTTATTACGATACATAATTATTTGCTAATATTTGAGAAGTTTCACAATAGCAAATGAATTAGGTGTTCACCCCTTGATGTTAAGGTTAATATTTAACTAATGAGAGTTCCAACACTATACTTTCATCGAGAGGAGACTGCTTGAGCTCTATTTTACTAAATACATGTTACTATCTCGCATCAACACAAGTCATATAACTCTAATCATCAAACTTAGATAAATGAGAAAAAATCATCTAAATACATATTCTTATTTCTTTTGGAATTAGATACACATTTGGGTGAAGATTGAGTATCACACTCACTTTATTAACCGCTAAGATACACACATGAGTGAAGATTGAGTATATATAGTTTTCTTAATCCAAAAAAAAAGTATATAGTTATGTTATTTTATGTCTACCATACTTGACAAAAGCATAAATAGTGTTTCATGTACATGTATTTCGAAAAATAAAGCTTCATATTATTATAAGGCGAAATGGTCTGGTGGACCCTTATACTTGTATCCGTTTGTATTCTGAACCCTTCTACTTACACCTTTGTCTTATGGACCCTTAAACTCAATTAAAATGAGACTTTTAAGCCCCTCCAACCATGTGTGTAGCTCACTCTCCTTTTATATAATTGACATGTCATATCCACGTCAGATATATTAATGCCACATCATAATTATTTCATAACTATTTTTAAAAATTATTAACCAAAATTATTTAATAATAACATTTTAATTTATTATTGGCATTTCTAATTCTCCATATTTCACGAGCAAAAGAAAGCCATCGCCGGCGTCGTCGCCATTTTTGCCGGCGAAATCACATATACTTTCTCCCTCACCCGTCTTCATCTCCGCCGCACACCATCACTATTTTTCTTTCCTCCTCCAACCTCCACAGTAACAACAACCTAAGCCACCGCACAATCAGATCTGGTCACGGCACAACCAGATCTGGTCACGGCACAACCAGATCTGGCCAAACTTTTCGTAATCCAACACCGACTACTATTTTCACACCCCAAATTGCTTACAAATACAATTTCACATCAACCTCTGCCGTGAAACTCGTCGAAATCTACCCATTATTGTTTCTCCCCTTCCCACTGTTTCATAGCCCAAACCGTCGCCGCCGTCGCCATTGTTGCTAGCGAAACCACTCATATTCCTTCCTTTACCTGCCTTCATCTCCGCCACACGTCACGACCATTTTCCTTTCCTTCTCCAACCTCACAAAACCAACAACCTAAGCCACCACACCAGATCTAGCCGAACACCATCACCATTTGTGTCTTCATCTCCGCCGCACACCATTACCATTTTCGCCGCTATGATTAGATCCTCGCATCCTCACCCACCTCGTTTTCCTCTCCGTTGACCAGCCGCGCCTCTCTCTCACTCCACTGTGTATCAATGGTGTCCGGCGATCACACCACTAGCGCCGCTCTCTCCATCCGTCGGTGAATTAGTTGACTCAAGGAGGTCCCCAAGATAATCTAAATAAATGAAAATAGATTGTGGAAAAAAGAAATAGGGGATGAATATGGCTGAAAAGGAGGTGTAATGGGTGAAGAAGAAGGAGTTTTTTAATTAATGGTTTAAAAAAATTTAAAAAATTATATTTTTAATATTTTTTTAAAGTAAAAATGCTCCTCACTCGCCTTAATAGGCGTGTAGTTACACACTTTTGCCAACTCAGACATCCTAATGCCACATAAGCATGGTCAATGGTCAGAGGGGTTTGTTGAACTGTGTTTTATTGAGTTTAAAGGTCCAGATGACAAAGTTGTAAGTAGAAGGGTTCAGAATACAAATTGATACAAGTATAAGGGTCCACCAGACCATTTCGCCTTATTATAATATTAAATTGAGAAACTTACCAAAATGTACGGTTCGACCAAATTTATTTACCAATCATATATATATAAAAGAGAACGTTAGGTCCGCCTATGTGGCGCCACCACAAACCAGAATTCCCTTTTAATTTATTTATTTCCAAAACTATCCTTCCCCTTTCATGAAAAGTTAGTGACTTTTTGCGACTTTAATGAAAAGTTGTGACTTTAATGAAGAGTTGCGACTTTTATGAAAAGTTGCGATTTTTATGAAAAGTCGTGACTTTTATGAAAAATTGCGACTTTAATGAAGAGGTGCGACTTTTATGAAAGGTTGGGACCTTTCTGAAGGGTTGCAACTTTTCCAAATAGTTGTAACTTTTCCGATAATGCACAATAAACATTTGTTCACACTACCCTTTGTTGTCTATAAATAGAGGGATTTCTTCTCATTTTAAAACAACGAAAATTCTGAACCTCCTCTTCTTCTTCTTCACAATTAAATATTTGTGTGCTTTGATCCTGTTGAGTGGCTCACTGATAACATTACTTATGTTACAAATCCTGGTATGTATTTTTACAATCATTAATTTATGCTTATGTTATTAAGGATAAATGATAAGATGTAATAACTTTCATTTTCCTTTACATTATTAATGTTTGTTACTACATAATCTTGTATGTAAAATAATATAGTGTTTTAGTTTTAATGACTGATAGATTTTAAGTATTATTTTATAAATTCCGAGAAATTAAATTTCCACACAAAGCGCGGGTAATTTTACTAGTTTAGTCTAAATATACAAAACCTATTATACAGTATATGTAAATTATAGTTAAATATACAAAAATTATACATTTGTTAGCTATTTCGTAAACTAGATACCTAAAGGTGTTGGATGGTAATTATCCTATTTGATCATGCATATGGAGATTTTACCAAACTCAATCTCTACATAAACCCACAAGTTTATGCACCAACGGGTGTGACCTAGTGGTCAATGAAGCGGTTGAGAGCCCTGAGGTCTCAGGTTCAAAACTTAGGTACATGTTGCTAGTAGGAGGTAGTGCGTGAAAGTTGGACCAGACACCACGGTCATCAACAAATAAACCCACAACTTTATTACAATATATACTAGGGAGAAACATGCATTTCAGTTGAAATGTTATTTGTTGTTTGAGTTTCAAGATGTTAAATGCTATACAAAACCTATATACCCTTTCTTAGAGCAATTAATAGCACAATAAAAATAGGAAAAAGAAGAAATATAATGTAAGGAATTGCTTGTTGGATTGCACCTTCTTCTGTTTCATCCTTGGAATAGTTTACTTTATCCCTAATAAAAGCGTCGAAATAATTTTGATAGCCAGTATTCATAGAAGAGAATGTTGAGCCAGTTACCTTCATCATTTCCATGGCCTACCATTAACCAAAACAACATTTGAGTACTCAGTAGTAACAAGATGACCTGATTTTGCTCAGCATAAGTTTACATAAGTTTCTTCTTATCCGCATAAGTTACGTAGTATCTAATTCTAGTGTTATAATATAAACCATTCAACCCCTAGACATAAGGGAAGATTGTAGTGTAGTGTGGTAAACAACCAGTGGCGGATCCAGGATTTAGAGTCCGTGGGTGCCAAATAAAAGAAAAGTCAAAGGAGTAATAATGTAATTAATTTAATTTAAGTCAATAACAATTACAAAAATAAAGTAAAATAATGTGCTAGCTGTTTTTCCTTAAAAAAAGGTGCTTGGAGCCCTTTTTTCCCTTAAAAAACGTCTACAACAAATTTCTCAAAAAAATAGGTACAAATGGGATTCAAACCCACAACATCAGCCTTCTAAAGTTGCCCTCTTACCGTGACACCACAAGCCAGTTTTGTTCTCTAGGTGGCACACTTTATATTTATATAAATATTATATATATATATATATATACCTATGTA